>NW_022147144.1:142711-159977 GCF_002938485.1 Sitophilus oryzae
CCAGACTCGGACACGCTGGTCCTCAAACTGTCTTGTCAAATCTTCGCCTCCGATATTGGCCCCTAAATGGATTAAGGGAAATCAAAAAGGAATGTTTGCAATGTATGACATGTTGTAGATTCAAAATAAAAAACCATCAACAGCTGATGGCTGATCTCCCAAAAGACAGAGTCATTCCCTCTCGGCCATTTTAACGCACAGGTGTAGATTTTGGTGGCCCCTTTTTTGTGAAATCGTCGAGTCTTAGACGCTCAAAAACCGAAGAATGCTACATAGCATTATTTGTTTGCATGGTTACCAAGGCTATACATATAGAATTGGTGTCAAGTCTCTCTACAGAAGCATTTTTGGCTTCATTAAAACGATTCATTTCAAGGCGAGGAAATCCACATGTCATTTTTAGTGACAATGGAACAAATTTCTTAGGTGCACGAAACCAACTCAGAGAATTTTACACTCTATTCAAGTCTAAGTCAACCCAAGAACAGATAAATGATTTATTGGTATGCAATGAGATAAACTGGAAGTTTATTCCCCCACATTCTCCCCATTGGGGCGGCTTATGGGAAGCCGGAATCAAAAGTACAAAATATCATTTAAGGCGATTAGCAGGACAGCAGAATTTTACTTTTGAGGAGTTATATACAATACTCACACAAATTGAGGCAATATTAAATTCACGACCTCTTCTCCCCTTATCCTCTGACCCCTCAGATTTTACTTGTTTGACCCCGGGACATTTCTTGATAGGAACTTCATTGACCTCTTTCCCAGAAAAAGACCTTTCCAATATTTCAGAAAATAGACTTAATCGCTGGCAACGATGTGTCAAAATTCAACAACAGTTTTGGTCCAAATGGTTTAAAGACTACCTCAATCTTCTCCAGAATCGACCAAAATGGCTATACCCCGCACCAAACCTTCAAGTTAACGACATAGTTTTCTTAAAGGAAGTTAACACTAAACCTCTAGACTGGCCTCTGGCTAGGGTACTTGAAATTATACCCAGTAAGGACGGAAATGTTAGACTTGTTAAAGTAAAATCTAAAATGGTATTTTAACAAGAAACGTCACTAAATTATGTCCCCTACCCAAACTCGATAACTAGCCCTAATCATAAAAATACTCTTTCTTTTAGTATGTTTCCCTTTAAATTTTGATTTAAGTTTGTCGCGTACGGCTAAGAATTAGATTGTTTAGATATATTGTAAAAATGCAATTGATGATTCATCATACCTCAGTTACCCTGTTGTTTGCGGTTAAAGGCAGAGCCTTTAAGACGGGGAGTATGTTCGAATACAATTCAAACGCATTTGTTTTTTTTACTATTTTGATAAACACCTAGTATTAGTTTTGTAAATATGTTAAAATTATCCTACTACCTAATGTATACAAAATTGAAAGTTGATCACGAAGGGATGCTTTCACACGCTTCGCTAAGTTGACCTGCGAAACACTTAAAATACCACCCTTGACGGCCATGTTTTTTTTGTCTTGTTCGAATGGCAGATCTTAACATTCTATTTTGTCACGAGGAGACGCCCGTGAACCCTCTCAGGCAGCAACACGCCTATTAATTTAGTCTCTGAATTGTACATTTTTCGCTAATTCTCGCAATATTACTCTCGCCTCAGTTAGGTAATGTTATTTCTCTCTCTCACCTATTTATTGTAGGTATTTTATATAGCGAAGTTTACCTTGCTAATGGGAAGCTGCAGTGAATTTGTTTAATTTCAGTTTGATTTACCGTTTTTAAAGTTTTATCATTTGCCAATATACGTGTTGTTGGGTGTTAATGCTCTAGTAGTTTTTTTTTTTTGCGATGTAAAATATCCACTTTGAAATTAATTACACATTCGAGAGTAATTTGAATATTACTCTCAATTTTGGATTTGGTGCTCTCAAGCAGTAGTACCGATACAATACATCATAGTTTGAATCTTTTAGTCCTGGTTCGGTTTAGGATGAGTTCATGTGCTTAAGTCAAATTCATAATTTTAATTGGTTATTCAGTCACTTACCGTTAAGCTAGTTACCGAAAATTAGTAATTTGTCTTTTTCAAGGTTGAAACTGTCTTAAACATAATCTTATGCTACAAAAAATACACCTAAAAATTAAACTTGAGTTTAAGCTCAGTGTTGACAAATGTTGAATCAGCTATTTTAGCATCACCAGTAGATAATTAAATTTTATAAAATCCCTGGGTGTTTTTCCGCTAAATAAAAATCTAAAAAAATTATTTTTGGTGTTTCAGTTGCGTTAAACCATACTGTAGAGTTTGAAGAACCATGATGCGCAACCCATGGGCAGATTTCGTGGCACAAAACCTGCCTGAGATGTAGCCGGCGTTACCGTCAGCCTGTCCAAGATTTAGTTTAGCACTGCGTCGCTGCGCGCTGGTGGTCGTTTACAGCGCAGCTGGTAAAGAATACTTGATAGTCGTGTTCTGCTTTCAGTCAACAGAGTGAGTTTTTGCCGGACAATGTTGCCAGAAGATTGTAGATAGTAGATTTGGTTTGGTTTCTCATCCATAAGTCCATTCAAATTCAAAGTTTTTTTTTTTATTAAATAATATACAGTAATGCAGTATGTCCCTGGATTTTGTCTTTATAAGAGGAAACTTTTTTATTTTTGAGCATTTAGAGAAAAATAAGCCTCTTTATAGGTTTCTTTGTGCCCAAAAATGTATTAATCTGTTTATTTTTCCAAATTTTTTTTTTTTTTTTTTAGAGAAAATTAAAAAATCATGAAAAACATGGTAGAATTTTTTCCTAGAAGTCCTAGAAATTAAAAACAAAGCTCTATGGTATAAAGTCGATTTCATTCTTTGCAGCTTGTTATTGATAGAATTTTAAATAACGTCATACTCTTTTGCTGCTTTTAAATGTTAAAGAAGTATAAAATTTAGTTATTTCAATTATAATGGAAATGTATATTACTACTGAAAAATATGATACTTTAATAACAGCAAAATAAGATTAACTAAAAATTAATAATAACTATCTATTAAAGAATGAAATCGAAATTATATTACATAGAAATGCTTTTACCTTGTACTTGGAAAAAAGTCTACCATATTTTCATGATTGTCTTAATTTTCTCTAAAACTGTATGGAAATTTGAAAAAGTATAAACGGCATTAACGATTTTAGAACAAGCAAACATTTTTATAAAGAATGTATTTTTCTCAAAATACCTGAAATAAAAATGTTTTTCCTCTTGTCAAGTCAATCCGGGGACATACTGTATATTATTAATAAATGCGTGAGTGTTTAAAGGTATCGTACCGCGATACCCTACACAAAGACACAAAGTACCAGATTGGTGCATGCAGGCACATGTAATAATTATCATGGATGCGATTTGTCGATGCAATTAGTTAGTTCGTATGAGAAATTTTTCCATTGTGTTTGTGATATTTGTCTTGATGGTTCGCTCAAAAACCGCCATTCCGCCAAATCGCCGGATCGACGCATTGGCGCACCAAGTCGACGCGACGCATTGCTGAGCCGCATCAGCGCATAGTGAGAACGGGAATCCGAACCGAAACCAGCATGTCAGTAGCTTTTTATTTGTAAACAAATTTATCAAATAAAAAATACTTAACGATTTAAGGTGTATAAATATCTCCCTTTGTCGTCAAAATCAATATACAAAGACAAAAATGACAAACTATTTAAAATATCTAAATATAAATACTTTGTAATTAAACAACTCGAGAACGCTTGAAAATTTGTACACATTGATGAATTTATCAAATACAATATCTTCTACTAACTTTGAAATTATACACGACGTTTCGATTTGTATGTCACAATGGTGATTATCAAATAAAAACTTTGTCAAAAATCAAAAATTTTGTACAAAAAAGATGAGACAATTCTAAATCTATTACTGGACCCCAAATCCTTATTTAAACCTTATTGTATACACGTTAACCTAACCTTTGAATACATAACAGCTGAACATGATAAATTAAGCTGTTCTTACTTCTAAATATCTTTTCTCACTCCTAAAACTTTACGTAAGACACTTTACTAAAATTATTTTGAATGCCAATAAATATCGAGGAAATATTATTGTATATAAAAACTAACAAAAGCCTTTTAGCATTTTTCTGAGTTCCTAAGAAAAGAGCGTTCAGACTAAAGCAGCGATAAACATTTACACTTTAGAGCGGAAAGAAGAATGCGCTAATTAAAAGCAAATTTTCTTTTATAAAGCATCCTCTTTCCCTTACAGACAAAAATGCAGTAATGGATTTCGTGAATTATTAATTTATAAAATGTATATTTACTTTGGTAACCGTTAATTTGAACGAGCTGTGCATTTTTGATGATTATCCAGAGTAGTTACATTTACATAAACTAAAAAATGTATGCTTTACGTGGTAGTAGAAAGGAGGTAGTTTTATATAAAAGGCGATTGTATTTTTTAACGATGTGTGCAATTCTTTTTATTAATCTTTCAGGCCATCTTCTTCTATTCTCAAAGAATTGTAGTAAAAATTATTACACTCTTTAGACTGCAAAATTAAACACTAGTTCAACACAAGACACTACAACACTTTATTTTGAAAACTGGATGCATGCTAACATGGTTATAGCATCATCAACAGGTGATTATAACTAAACAATTATTTACAATTGAGTGTTTATATCAAAATCAGCCAAACGTGACAAAATTAGAGAACTAGAAGAAATTGGACCATTATCTCGGTTCAGACGTCTTTACGTTTGTGAAAATTCAATTAAAACCCAAACATACACACTATAAAAAGCAAAACAACATGATCAGATTGAACTTACAGAGTCTCAGAAACAATGATACCGTCGAGACCCTCCGTGAAACAATCAAAGAATCACTTCCACCGATAACCTCAATTTCAGAAGCTGAACAAGGCTGGGCACAGTTAAGGGGTGCAATTTATAATACCAGCGAAGGCAGTACTGGGAAAATCCAACAAAAAGAAACAACCAGACTGATTTAACAAAAATCTACCGCGTATATAGGCTTTGTTGCTACAAAAGCATAGAGCACATCAAGCAGTCACTGCAAATCGACAAAATTCAAAGTTGGTTGACAACTTTAAAGCTGCCAACAACACACTTCGAAGAAACCTGCGCAATCTAAAAAATAACTAGTGGTCGCAAAAAGCTAATCAGACTCAAGAGTACGCCGCGCATCACGACTATCGTAAATTCCTCGAGGTGGTGAAAGAAATATACGGCCCAAACAAGAAGGTAAGCTACTCAACCAAAGCACAAGACAGTGAACTTCTAAAAGAGGAAGAGCAATAGAAACCGCTGGAAAGAGCATTACCAAGAAAATAGCCCCGATATGCAACACTAATCACAATACCTTAATATAACAGCAGTGATATAATAGATATCCCAATAACGGAACATTAACTGATTGGATTGACGTTTATTGGATTATTGACTGATCTTGTTTCTATATTGTTCAAAGAAGCATAATAAAACATTCATAAACAATTCAATATTTCTATCTCATTTTTACATATTTTAGGACTTTTATAATTACTTTTCCAAATTAGCCGCAGTTTTTTATAAAGCTTCAGGGCGCTGGAAATATGCCCGTTTAATTTTTTGTAGTTGTCGAAGGTGTTAAGATCGTGTTTTGATAGCGATGAAATACAATTAATGCACAGAAGAAAACTTCTGTAACTAATGTAAGCGAATTAGTTCTACTATATTTTAATTTATACACATTAGTAAAGGTATATTTTTGATATTTGTATATTTTTAGCCGACCATACCAACAGGAATGGTAGGCTATTAAGATCGGCAAAAAAAAGTATTTTTAATTTATAGTTAGAGTTATATGGGTCATAAATGACCTAAATACAAAATATTTTCATGGTGTCTGTCTGTCCGTCTGCCCGTCTGGAACACGATAACTCAAAAACCGCTAAACCGATTTTAACCAAATTTGGCACAAAAATACTGTGGCACCCGATAATCTGGCCAATAGTTTTTGGTGGGGGTTTTGGTTGGTAAGGGGGTATGGGAGGGGGTTAAAAATTTAAAAAAATCGTAATTCCAAAATTACAGTAGCTAGCGAAACGCGGTTTTCGATTTAAGATTAGGAATAATATTTGCAACAAAATTTGTAATAACATCAAAATCAGTCAAAGTCACAGTTTTTCAGATATTCCGTGTTTCCGTAGTCCGCTCGGTAGTCCGTTTTTGAGAAAATCCGTGTGGAGAACTCCAAACTCCCATCGGACGCGACCCCAGGTGACGGATAGGGGAAATAACCGCGGACCAAAATTCGAAAAATTCCTTTACTTTGAAACTAAAAGAACTGCCTACCAACTTTTTATTAACATATTTTAGTATGGGCGGCTATACGTGCCTCCCGGCGCCAATTTTTTATTTACAGATTTTGTATAATTTACATAGAATAATTTACCCTCAGTATTTGGGTCTGTTAATCAGATAATATAACCACACAAAATCCAATTATTGACCGATCGGTCAGTAATTGGTTTATTCCAATAGTATTTGCAATTACTTTTATTTTAGGTTTTTAGTGATGTCATGTTTTTTTTAATGAAAAATAAACTAATAAATACAGTAAACTACAAATGGCCCAAATAATGACCACGATAATATTTAGATATATATATATATATATATATATATATATATATATATATATATATATATATATATATATATATATATATATATATATATATATATATATATATATATATATATATATATATATATATATATATATATATATATATACGTTTATTTTAAAACAAATCTGCTATAAGGGTACTGCATTAATAATAATTATTTAGGTGACCTTTGGTCAATACTTTGATCTATAGGAATCTTGATTAGTAGGTCAATAATTTAGACACATCTTTTGAAACTGTTATTTTCAGAATTTCTATAGAAAATATTTAACTAGAATCTAAGTAATAGTTGATTTGTACAGGGTGGGTCAAATTCGACGCTTTTAAATGGAAACACCCTTTTCTATAGGAGATAGACAAAAACTAATATCCGTGTCTGGAGCTCAATTTTTGTCAAAAACATGATGGTGAAAACCGCATATTGATATTTGTTACCGTTTCGGAGTTATGGGGTGTTTTTTAAAAATATGCTTTTTTAACAAATCGCTGTAACTTTTTTGCTATGGAAAATTTTGTATTTTTATGATAACATTTCCAGAGCACCTTTTTACGTAGAATTTAATGGTTTAAGTAAAAAATTTTTAAAATTAATAATTTAAGAATTATCAACAGAAAATTTGATTTTTTATATGGGACACCCTGTATATTTGTAATTTATTGAAAATAATTTAAAATTACATTTCCAAAAATATAACACACTTTATATTTTGCTCGATTCCTCTTCGAGATATAGAGTATATAAAAATTGGCCGGCTTTAAATAAGTAGGCTTTGAACGGCACCGGCTGTAATGCAAAAAATTCTAGCTGTGAGCATCAATTAAAACGAAAATAATATTTGCTATGAGAGATGCAAAATTTTATAACAATTTAAAATATATTTAACCAACATCAACACATTTAAACTATATCTAATAACAATAAAAATAAATAGCAAAACAGGGCATGAGATTTTGCTACAGGTGTTCGTCATATCGACCGTCTTCTGTTATGGACAGACGGGGCAGTTTTTGAACATTACTCGCGAAATTCATTAACTCAGTGGGGTGAAAGATACCCTCTCATAACTGCTAAGTATTTTTAATTCTTGTCTAGATTATACAGAAGAATAAGGAACCTTTATTCTTCCGCAAATATATCCATAGGATTAGATCCATGGGTACTAAGTCAGGCGGCCATCGGCTGGGATCTTGGTTAGCTATCCAATTATTCTTGAAATTGGCTGCAAAAATTTGCTGATAACTTCAGCGTTCAGAGGCGGTGCGTTGTCTTGCTGGAAAAATATGTTTTCGAGTTCCATTAAGGGCTTATTATCAATAAGGGGTCCAAAGCCTTCTAGTTAAAAGTGGCGAACTTTTAAAATTCTGTATTTCGAAGGGGATTATGACAAAATATCAAGTGTGCTATATTTTTTTGGAAGGTAATTTTAAATTCTTTTCAGTTAATTAAAAATATAGAGGGTGTCCCAAATAAAAATCAATTTTTCTGTTGATAACTCTTAAATTATTAATTTTAAAAAAATTATACTTAAACCATTAAATTCTACGTAAAAAGGTGCTTCGGAAATGTTTTCATAGAAATACACAATTTTCCATAGCAAAAAAGTTACAACGATTTGATAAAATGCACATTTTGAAAAACACCCCGTAACTCCGAAACGGTAATAGATATTAATGTGCGGTTTTCACCATCATGTTTTTGATGAAAATTGAGCACCAGACACCGATATTAGTTTTCGTCTATCTCCTATAGAAAAGGGTGTTTCCATTTAAAAGCGTCGAATTTAACCCACCCTGTACAACATTTAAATTAAAGATTATACCAACCTGATTAATAAAATTCATAAAGTGAAAAAAAAATCTTATTTTATTTACATATTTATTTAGAAAATAAGATACTAAACAAAACTACGAATTATTTTTTTTAATGTTTTAATCCCTACTAACTTTGGAACGATTAATGTGTTTATTGGTAGAGATTAATACGTGTTTAAAAATAAAGGTTTATTTAATAGTATCTTGTTTTATGTCCATAAGTATACCAGTGCGTAAGTATTGTGTACATGATTACATTAACTGTATCCGATCAATAATTGGGTTTGCTCATAGTCAATAATTATATAATGGGTAATTTTTAACCTATAAGCATAAACTTGGGAAATTATTGCTGATGACAAATAATGACTAATAATGAAAAAAAAATGTTAGCAAAATATTTTTAGATTCTGAAATAAATTGAGTTTATTTTTCCCAAAAAAATATCAACTTTATCAGTAAATGCATATTAAATTTAATGGAATTTACGTTTTTTGTTTTTATTTCAAATAGTTTGATATCTCCGTAAATAAAAATATTGAGTGCACATTCAATTTAATGGAATTTACGTTTTTTATTTTTATTTCAAATAGATTGTTATCTCCGTAAATAAAAATATTTTACTAACTTTTTCTTTATTATTAGTCATTATTTGTCATCAGCAATAATTTCCCAACTTTATGCGTATAGGTTAAAAATCATCCTGTATACATAGGTATCTTCATTTTTTTCTTACTGGTCAATAAACGGATCTAACTGCTTTTTGATGAATATCCGTTAATATTTAACTTTTAATGCAAAATTATAACAATATGGCATGTTTTTATTAAAAAAAATACCTCAAATTACTTTAAAAACATATATGATGAATTTAAAACAGCTCCAGAAAAACAGTACTGAGCAGTGCAGAATCGGCATAAGCTGTAAGAAATTAGCTACTTTACCTTAGCACTATACACAGTCTTAAGAAAGGACAAGAAGCATTTTCTGAAAATTATAAACAAAAAGTATTTGAATATAATAGTGTTAAATTTAATATAAAATGATATTACAATTTATATACATTTTTACTATCTATAACATTATCTGGCTATTCCTTTTAGTAATGAACTGCGAAAGAAGGCAGCTTAAAGAAATTACTACACCTGTTGAATCGACACCGGCCAGTCCACTCCCTCCATCACTCCAGCCTGATTCCTTCCAATTATCGTCACCTAATTCCCGGTCTCATTCTCCAAATCCACCGGCGTGACCGATGAGTTTCGGCCACGAAACTATTTGGATCGAGGACGAAAGTATCCTCGGGCAAAATCCACACGAATTAAGGTAAATTGGCATCAAACTTTCACCATGTAGAATTGGGAAAGAAGCTGGACATTTTGGAATTAGAGGATTTCATTCCTAAAATAAATATTTTTATTATAAGTGGTTTGTATGAGTTAGTAGTAATAAAAATATTAAGAATTATCTTTAAACAAAATATCGTATCTCAAAAACGGCATCTAGTTTTGAGAACTTGCAAAAGTAATCAATAGTAACGTGCTAAGAGGCAAATATTTTTCAAATTTAGTAAAGTTGTTTTTGCATTGAAATGCAATATATATTTACTAGAAAAGTAGATTACCGGTTTTGAGTCCAAAGTTAATTTTGGGGTTTTATAATATTACAGTAGTTCTCACCAGTCAGACCTACTGAATTTATAAACTATGCAGAGCAATAAGCTATTAAATCCTATGATGCATGCCTAGTAAAAATATACAATAAAATGATATAAGGATTCTTGCCACTTAACTGCTGATATAACCCTACTCCATCATCAGGTGAGCTTGGGCAGATCCACAAAATGACAACCACAGCGCAGAGATAGTTAATTCCGACTTGTCGGAAAGTATCGGTTAGATATTAAGTCCCGAACGGGAGATAGCAGCCTGCGTGCAATGGTAGTACTTTCCTACCACCGAGGCGCAACTATCGATAGTAAAAGAATGGTAAAAGGCTTTTTTTCAGGCAAGCCAAATTATAAAATAGAAAACAAATTTCTTGCAGTATAGGTATATAATAAAATTATATAAGAATTCTTGCTCACCTGAGAGCCGGTTGATCCACATTATGACGAACACAGCGTAGAATTAAATTTCTATATCAGCAGTTAAGTGGCAAGAATCCTTATATAATTTTATTATTATACCTATACTGCAAGAAATTTGTTTTCTATTTTATAATCTGGCTTGCCTGAAAAAAAGCCTTTTACTACCGATAGTTGCGCCTCGGTGGTACGAAAGTACTATCATTGCACGCAGGCCGCGATCTCCCGTTCGGGACTTAATACCTAACTGCTACTTTTTGATAAGTCTATAATCTAACCGATACTTTCCGACAAGTCGGAACTAACTATCTCTGCACTGTGGTTGTCATTTTGTGGATCTGCCCAAGCACACCTGATGATGGAATAGGGCTCCGAAACCGGTAGTGAGAGCAGGTTGATCCACATTATGACAAACACAGCGTAGAATTAAATTTATAAATCAGCAGTTAAGTGGCAAGAATCCTTATATAATTTTATTATATACCTATACTGCAAGAAATTTATTTTCTATTTTGTAAAAATATACATAGAGGGAAAGAACCTGATAACCACCAGCCGTACAGAGATCTCCTGTAAAATTAAGGGATTATTAAATAGTCCTTTTTAGTTATATCTGCTACTAAAATAACACAAAATTTATTACTATTCAGTGTTTATTTATATGTTTGATAAACACATATTAAAATACTATTTTAACTTTCTAGAACTGTTATGACAATTTACTATGGTCAACCAACCGTCGCATCGTGAAGAACACGACTTAGTACGTTTAATTATAATATAGCTCACATATAATGCCTAATAAACTTGTAATTCACTATATTATTTATAATAATCAATATGAGACTGATATTTATAATATGCAATATGAGACAAATGAAACAAAAAATGTTAATCAACTTCCCGGTACAAAGTTCCGCCACCCTAAAATTTTGACTATGATTTTTATGACTGTGGTATTAGTTTGTAGATAAATTTGTTGGCATAATTTTTTATTATTTTAGTTGCTTATATATTTCAGTTAGGTGGCTTTATACCGGGGTAAAAAAGTACTTCCACTAAACATTATCTTTTAAGTAAGAATTTTACATAGAATCCTCGGTGGCCGCGTGGTTAAAGCGTTAGAGACTTTACGCTATGAGGTTAGAGCCGTAGTAAGGCAGGTTCGAATCCTAGTCAAAGCGACTTTTTTTTAATGCTTTTTTTTTAATTTTTACATATTTATTTTTACTTTTTACATATTTATTATTGATTAATACAAATTTTGGTAATGTGTTTCTTCATTTTTTTTTTAATTACTTATACGCGCATTCGAAATTTCAGCTAAATCGGAAAAAAGTTTATAATAATATAGTGTCTAATGTTGTATAGATAATGAATGGTACAGAACCCTTCATGCGCGAGTCCGACTCGCACTTGACCATTTTTTTAAATTTAAGGTATTCTAACAATTTTTAAAAACAATTTGTTGTTAAATTAAAATTATTGAATTATTACTAATATCGCAATTAGAAAATAGTAGTTGATTGAGTAGAGAAGTGTGAAAATTTAGGGTTGTATGTATTTTTAATGCCATATCATAAAAAATAAAATATGTTGTCCAACAATAAAAAAGTAGGGTACGCCACCATTATCACTTAGTGGTATAAAAAACTAACAACCTACTCTGAGTGAATATACATATAGAATCTCATCAAAATCGGGCCAGCCGTTTCGGAGCAGAATGGTAACTGAAACTGTGACACGAGCATTTGATATATTAAATAGTTGGTACGTGAGTATTTGTATATTGTATTTAAATTACTTACTAAACAGTTCAGAACTTGTATTTTTTATGTAAAAAATAAAGATAAATACACCGCACTGGTGTGCTCTGAATATCATATAATCCTGGAAAAGATCACAGATTGATAGAAAAACAAAATATAAAATATTTTGATGTTTATTGTTAGTAAATAAACACTGTTTATCAACAAACAATACAAAATACGAAAAATATACTTACGTGAAATAAAGAAAACATATTTTAAAGCTCAGCCTAGCGAAAATTTTAGTATCAACTTATTTTTATTTCTCTTCTTTCGCAGTAATCATCTAGTTCGTAAATAAAACGAGAAACTGGAACAGGAAAAAAGTGGTGCAATCTCGCGTAAAACTTGATTCCCAAGGAAGAGAAGTCGTAAATTTTCACGGTAAATGGTTCTTTGATTTATACAATCCGCCCTAAAATTAAAATTTATATATTTTAAAAGTTGTCGTCGGGTTTAGAACGAATCCGACGAAGACTAGCATCGGGACTTGTTTATATAGATTAAATTTGAGATTACGCCAGATCGGATCGAATTTAATTTACGAGTCTCGTCCTTTTTCTCTGTGTAAAAGTTGCTTTTATGAGCAATCTTTCTGGCGATTTCACTGTATTCTCTTGCGCAAAAGTTTGGCAAAAACTTTTGCGGTTCTCTATAAAAAGTTCTAGCTGAATTGATGTTCGAATTGAATCGAACTTGGAATAACCGGCTGTAATAATTCATAGAAATTGTAAAACAAAAGCAAACTGTGATTCATGTGCAATATTTCCAACGTTTTAGCAAAGAAGGGATGATTTTGGAGTATAGTTGAATATTATAAAGCGATTGCTTAATATCAATTTTAATATGCTCATTTTTATTTCTGATAAATAGAGTTAATAGATACTTGGTTAATCTGGAGGTAGAGGATCAAATTATGATTAAATTTAAAAAAACCTATCTAGTTTTTTGAAAAGAAGTTATGTAAATAAAGATATTTAAAAATGAAAAAAAAAATCAAGATATCTTTTTTTAATTTCCCGCACTTGGACCTAGCTTTTTGTGATATTAGTTGTTTACTACTTTTTTACACCTTTACGTAACTATAATTATGAAACAGTCACTGCACTATCCCCGAAACGTTTCTAGAATTAGTACGATAAATATAAGCCCGTGTTATAAAAATTAGTTCCCACGTTTCCTGAAATAGATCGAGACCCTCCGTGATTAGTTGTTTGTTTTTTATTGTTCATTCAATTCAATTATTTATTTATTATTATGTTATTATTATTTATTATTATGTTATTCGATTCAATTCAATTATTTCACTGAGATTTATGAAAAAAAAATCCTTTGCCTTGGATACAGATACCGCTACGTTTTGGAAATAGCTCAAAACGAAACAAAATTGAACGAGGCAACGAGGCAACAAAAAACGCCAAAAAAAAATCCCCTCACGCGCTCATGCCCTCTTCACGAGTAGTCTTCAGGCGCTGTTAAGAATCGAAAGTAAGTGAGATAAACTGAAGTTGGTCAAAACAACTGGAAATAAGTCGAAATGCGACAAAGTTGGGTGACGAAATGCGACCTTAACCTGTTTCGAGGAGTTCTCCGCATAGTGTAGAGTGCTGTTTTTAACTTTATAATATAAATAAAATTAACAAGAAAATTAATTCCATGATTTTGTTAAATCAGTATATTTCATAACATCGAATTATTATAATACACTTTTCATAAATAATACAAAAATTAAAATTTTACTTTTTTGGCTTGATGCTCTCAAAAATAAAAACCAACGGATTTTCTTCAAATTAGAATAATTAGATTACTGGCAGAATCATTTAGTTTCAAAATAATACATTCAACTACATTGAATGTGTTGTTTTTAAAGTAAGAAATTTGATAAATGTCTTTTAACTTAGAATAGAAATAGATATTTTTTAATTAAAACTGCATAATACAAATATACTTATTAAACAAGAATAAATAACATTTTTTACAGCAAAATATACAGGGTGTCAATAAAATAGTACATCTAATTTCGGTGGGTGATTCTACAGATAAAAATAAAACAGTTCCTATGAACATACATATACATATATACATATATATATATATATGTATATGTAAAAATAAAACAGTTCCTATGAACATATGCTCTAAAATGCTTCCCGAAGAAACTACAGCCCTCGAAAATTTAAATAAAAATTATATATTTTGTTTATATTTTTAGAACATTGGTAAACCGTTTTTCTTGAAATTTGTTACTCTTACACATATTTTAATGCCAAAGGGAATGGTGATAGTGTAAATTCCGTAACAACCCTGAAAAGGGTACATTAAGGATAAAAGGTGAAAGGGGCCTTTCCATTAGGATAGAGGGTACTACTTGTGGTACTTCTTTGTAGTTATAGATACAGTACGTGTTTTACGGAAAAAATTTAGTTTTTATATTATTTGGTGAAATTACTCTATCTATAAAGATAAAAGAAGTGTCAAAATTAGTACTCTACCCTAATGGAAAGTACGCTTTTTAGGCTGTTACCCAATTTTTCACAATTTCACTTTTTTCACTGTTAGCAAATTTCTGGGAAAAATGGTATACGTTCTAAAAATAAACAAAATATATTAGTTTTTATTTAACCCTTCGAGGGCTGTAACTTTTTCGGGAAGCATTTTAGGGCATATGTTCATAGGACATTTTTTTATTTTAATCTGTAGAATTACCGAATTAGATACACAATTTTTTACACCCTGTATATTATTTATAGCTACAGGTTTTCATCGCTAAATCTTGTATCGAATGATAATTTTGGAATAGATTTCAACTTTATAAAATTATTGCTTACTATCTTGCATAATTTTATTATTTTTTTTGCTAATTATTGCAATTAATTGTTATTTTGTTAGTTAATAATTGTAATAACGTAGCGAAATTCATAAAACTGATACAAGAATATCTAAGTAAAAATAAATGTATTTTTCATAATATTGTAAACTATGATAAACATGTTATAACTGCTTCACAAATTACAGCGCTTTATCATAAATCCAACAGATTTTGTTTGAGTTCTAAAAAATATCGCTCCTTCAAACTACAGGAGACATGAGAAAATTGTTTAAAAGAATATTAAATGTTTTTTCCCTGGGAACGATACAATCCAAATATAGGCTTAAATAAGCAAGAGAAATGAAACAACATACCTCTTTTTAAAGCTTTTCACAACATTTTTTTTAGTATCGAGTTATTATTTTCCACTTTTTGCAGTACCAATTTAATTTGTAAATAATACGAGAAAATTTAATAGGCTAATGTAGTGTAATTTCGCGTAAAACTTGATTCTCAACAAAAGAAGTCGTATTTCAATTAGCAAATTTCCACGATAAATATTTGTCCGAGTTTTATGATCAACCATAAAATTAAAATTCCAATATATTAAAAATTATTATCAAGTTTATAACAAAGGCGACGAGGACTAGCATCGGGGACTTGTTTATATAGATTAAATTTGAGATTACGCCAGATCGGATCAAATTTAATTTACAGTCTCGTCCTTTTTCCCCTGTGTAAAGTTACTTTTTATGAGCAATTTTTCTTGCGATTCCACTGCATCGCACAATTTTCACTGCATCGCGCAACAAATTGCTTTAAAATTACCAAAATCGGACAACTAGAACAATATATATTTATTAAACTTTAAACACATCAAAACTTTAAGGTGCCCGTTTTTTTATGCCGGTGGCTTGTATATAAAAAATAATAAATATGTGTTTATTTAGTGGGGAGATAAAAATAACCCAATGGTACTATTACAGATTAATGTATCATATTACAATAGACATTGCAAACAAATTCATCCCCGAAAAAATCATTTTCACATCAAACTAAAATATATATAAAAAATGTCTATACCTATGTGGCGGATTCATCTCTCCTAAAAAATCCTATATGGGTACTTCATCACTGCAAGAAAATCTACAAAATAAAATAGTTATTTTTTGTAAACACTGCTGCGTTAGTCTATTCGAGAACACTTTATTTTTTTTAAACAGATACGTCTACAAAAACTGTTGACGTTCTGTTAAAATATTAATTATTCAAAAACTGTCTATACTTATATAAATATTAATTTTATTTATTTTAACAGAACATCAACGGTTTTTGTAAACGTATCGGTTTTAAAAAAAAAACTAAAGTGTTTTCGAATAGTTGCATTTAAATATTTTAAATAGTTTTTTCCTTTAATCTTAGTATTTTTTTTTCTTCCGACGATGGAAAGAGATCTTTCCGAAACGTTAAGCATTTTTTTGTTCGTTAGGCAAATTTATTTATCTGTAAACCTAACTGCTGACAAGTAGTTTCCTTTGGATTAACGCAGCAGTGTTTACAAAAAATAACTATTTTATTTTGCAGTGGCAAAAAATTCACAGTCCTTTACAAAGATGCAACCGGGGGGGCATTGGAAATGATGAATAAAAACGTAAAAATATGATTAGTGTTAATATGAGTGTATTAAATACATATGTTTAAATAACGAACTTAACTAAAAACAACAGATTTAAAGATTCACTGAAAAAGTAGTAGTGTTAACATTAAATAAAACATTATCAATAATAATTATGCGGTCGCACCTATCCGTAAAACAAGCAAGCAAAAAAACCTCGAAAAAAAACAAAATAACATACAAAACATCAGGTTAACATGAAGACAGATCATGATCAATGGTAGATAAAGAATTCTTACGGAAAGTTACACTTTACGATATAATTTTTTAACTGTTAAAGGCAAACCCCATTTAAACACAAAACATTTTAATACCTACTACTGTATCTAAAAGACCTTTTTTTAAATTACTAAATTCTTAGCCACGCCTCTGTTTTTCTTGGCTGTTGTGCGTCACGTCACA
>NW_022147145.1:0-29583 GCF_002938485.1 Sitophilus oryzae
ATCACATTGCTAGGATTATATGTATAATTTTTGCATATTTATAATAACAAATAAAATGTTATTTTATATCAGTCAAATTGTTTTTATTATGTTCTGTCTACATTTTCAAATGAAGGTTTGTATTGAAAAAATTTAAAATTGCTGAATCATAAAATCATGACAACGTCAAGCTTATAGTGGAACCCTGAAATTTACATAAACATGGTCCCAAACTGCAGTTAAAAGTCGCTTATTCCTATAAAAAATTCACTACAAATTAGGTTACTGCAGCAAAATCCTTATTACTTATTGCAAATCCTGCATTTTTTCATAGGCCCCTTTACACAAGTATAATATTAATACCTTACTACTGACGTCTTATCCATTTCAATTTCCTTACCTAATTTTAATAAAATAGCATATTATCTAATAAATCAAGTTAGGATGCAAATATCTTGGTGTAGCAAAACCCGCCATATGCATCATACTGCAACAAAACCTGCAATATGTATCATACTGCCACAAAACCCGCCTTATCCGAATTGTTTTTGTGATTTTTCTCTTTAAAAATTAAATATTCATTTTTATTTCTAGAAAAACGAGATACAAAACAATGACTCAACTCAATGAACACGTTTTTTTTTTTGTAAAATAACGCTTTAAACATTTGAATCAATTGATATGATTTTTCGTATTATTTTTACACATTATTTATTTTCTCACTACTAAATATTACTTATTTCAAAAATACTGTTAAAAAAAACGAAATACGCTCCTGTTACGATTCACACGTATCTGAGTTCGACCCTGGCTCGTTTAAAGCCGTCAACTAATGATCAGCTGAGTGGCGCGCAGAGGGATGAAATCTGTGCGCGACGAACGGAATTCTTACAACACACTTGAAAGGCACCGACGTTCAGTGAAATTTCTTATTTGTATCTGTTCTGTGGAGATACTAAAAAGTCAAATAATTTAGTTACATATTGCTTAAAATGATCAAAATCGGTCCACTAAAACACAATATACCCGGTGCGTCTCAAAATGTCTCACCCCCTATAACTTTTTTATTTTATCAGATAAAAAAACGAGATTTGATATGTTAGTATACGACCTAAATTAGGATTGATTGACGTATTCAATTGTTCTCGGTCACTTCCTGTTTCACCGGAAATGACTACAACTTCTGATTTTTAAATGGCACCCTGGAAATGTTTTTACCTTATTCGATAAAAAATGACACTCAGAATGGAATGACATTTTCGCTTAAAAAAATCGTTTTTTAAATATCAATCTAGAGTACCATGGCTGTGTTAAAAACACTAATTTTTAATCAAGGAGCCTCGGAAAAATAGATTTCATCGTCTAATGTTTTTCGTGTTTTGTCCTGGCCGGTAAGATTCCAAAATCGTATTTTTAATCATATCTCAATTTTTTTCAAATGGAATAAGGGTAGCAGCTCATTAGCATATTTAGAAAAAGCATTTTTTTACTAATAATTTGGTACCACATACTTGGTATTTCGGATCAGATTTTCGTTATAAATCGTATTTTACAAATTCAAATAAACTGTATGCATAGATAAATGAAACAAGTTTAGATTGGAAAGTGCCCATAAGGACAATGTAAACACTATTTGGCGCTATTCTTGCAACGGTCGCGACCCAAAACTTTTGAAAATTTCGGAGCGGTTCGGCTTTTTCCGGAATTATATCGCCAAATATTGTTTTTTCAAAAGTATTACTATTTTCGTTTAATTTTATAAATAAAATACAGTGTGTTGCATACAAGAAACTTTATTTTATATAAGGACGCATGTATGAAATACCTATGAAACATTGGAAACCGACGTTATGCCACGATCCACGATGGTTTTTGCAGTTCACAGCACAGCTTTTTAAGTTTTTAATGCCACTTTTTCACAATTATCACCGGTTGGAGTAAATAAAACTTGAATTAAACTCACAAGATAGCAATTATTACTTTGAAAATGGACGCTATAAACACTTTTCGGAATTTCTTTAATGAGAGCGGTTTAGATTTTGAAAGATTATTATGATTTTTGAAGATTCTGACTTTGACAAGAGAAAATTATTTCTGTTTTTGTTTGCCGTTGTTCTTAGCGACCGCTATAGCAGCGCCAGATCGCGTATAACGGTCGCGACCCAAAATTATTTCGCGATCCAAAATTTATACCGGCTTTCCAATCTAAACTTGTTGCATTTATCTATGACTGTATGCTAAAATGTCAAAAGTTGACATATAATTGTCATTCTACTCTGAGTGTCATTTTCTATCGAATAAAGTAAAAATGTACCGAGCGTGTCAGGAAGAGTGCCATTTGAAAAAGCAGGAAGTGACCGAAAACAATTGAATACGTCAATCAATTCCAATTTATGTCTATACTAAAATAGCAAATCTCGATTTTTTATCTGAAAAAATATAAAAAATATTCGGGTGAGCCACTTTTGAGACGCACCCGGTATAAAACTTTAAAATACATCAAAATTTTAAGGTGCCCGTTTTTCGTGCCGGTGAGTGTAGATAGGTTTAAGATAGGGTGGCCAACTTTCAAAATAAAAATATAGGACGAGAAGGTAAAAAAGGGGCATAGGCGTAACATTTTTTGAAACCTCGCCCAAATGTCTAGAATTTACCAAAAAGTTGGTCAACGGTATGCGATTGATAGTCTTCCGTACTTTCCTAAAAATATTTATTCACAAAACTTGCTAAATTAAAACAAACCTTTTCAACAAAACTTTTTTTTCAAAACATAAGCTAACTTACAGCATTATCGCTTCCACAAATATTTCTGGTACATAAATATTTCTTAATTTTCTTTTCTGTACAAATAAATGGGAGTAGCGAAGGACACAGATTACCAATTTTTTAAAGCATTGTGGCGATAAACAAATGTTTTTTGGATTTTGAGTTTGGTATGTAAAAAGAGGACTTTTCAATACCTGAGAGAAAAGAGGACAATGGTATCAAAAAGCGGACTGTCCTCTGGAATAGAGTACGATTGGCAACCCTAGTTTAAGAGTTTATTACGCTGTACTGTACTGTTCGGGTTGTTCTCTAATCCAGTAATATTACGATTTAAACTCGACAAAATTCAGAAAGTTTTGAAAATTGGTAGGTATGTTGGGGATAGCATGAGGATTACTAAACCGAAAAGTTCCCACCCCTAAATAATGTGCGTCATCCCCCAGGGCATCGTTTCTACCCCCATTTTGAGTTTTTTAGATAATCTCGGCAACGGTGCAATTCTCGACAAAAATACCTATACAGAAAATTGTTCTTCATAAAATTCTCTATCAAAAAGATAATTACACTTTTTTTCTAAAGTTAATAATAAAGTGGCAAATAGGGCGCAAACAAGAAATAAGCGTTAAAACAGATGCGGGGGCTGGTTCTTTGTTTGTCATTGTTGGGGTTAATATACCGCCAACTTTTTTCCACCCCCAGTCGGTAGGTTCGAGCATAACTCCTCTCCATGTTTGAATTTGGTGAAAAACCCGATACGAGTGTTGCCGAGCTGCAGCAGAAGTTGGTGGTAGTTTAGACAACATGACCACAAATTACCTATAACAGATGCGAAAGAAAGCGACTGCATCGGAAACCGCTCGGCAAACCCGACACGCCTATTGAGTGGTGTAAATACACCAGTCGTTTAGTCCGGAAACCTATGCTGTGTCGTATTCGCTTGCTGGAATGACATAGTGCGTGGTTATATGTTTCTTTTTAAAAACGGGTGTAGGATTTTTGTTGAACTTTTGAACTGTTATTTCTAAGTTTTGGTAATTTGTATATCTTATTTAAAATGGGATACAAATGTGTTTATTTATAAGGAAAAAAAAAAAGATATTTATAGTATAAAAAATTAATTTATTTAACAAAATTTAATTAAAAATGTGACAAAATAGTACCTTTCTGTTGGTTCTATTGGACTTTTTTCGACTATATAAATCTTTATTTGTAAACTTTAATACATCAAATATTTTCACTTATAATATCACAAGAGCTTAAATTATTTTCGGAAATTTTTTTGAGGGCACGAATATTTTGAAAATTATCCCGAGTCGAAGACGAGCTTGCGTGGTATTCGGTAAGAAAATTTCACACCTAAATTTGAAAAAAAAATATTAATCCAACATGACATTTTAAAATAATTTCAATTTGTTAATAATATTAACAAATATTATTATATTTTTAATTAGTTATATCAAATGCTAAAACTCAAATGGGTAATATTTCAATATATAGACATTGTAGTTCATTCACATTATGATTGTAGATCTTATGTTTACCTTTTCAACTGTCAAAAATTTCCACTAAAGTTTCATTGGCGCCTCGAAAAAATTTCCGGAAATTTTTTCAGTTGCCATGGTAACTAGTCAACATTAAAGCATGTTATTGGTTGAAAAGTAGAGGTGTGAAATTTTCAATCTAATAAATCATTTAATGATGTAAATAAGAGGAAATTTCTCACATGGGTGGTCCAATTCTATAGTTTTCATTATATCAAACAGCCTCTGAGAAATGTTTTCAACTCAAAATGCCTTTAATTATGTTTGACTACAGCAATTAAAAGGGTCTTCAAATACATCAATGTGATATTTGTCTAAAATTTGCAAAAGAATCTGAATCTCTGGATAATTCGAAATTATTTACCCATTTAAAAGCCTTTGATCATGAAAGTTCTGGAAATGGAAAAATTATTTATATTAAATTTTGATGAGTTTTGCACTGAAGAAAACATTCAGAGGCTGTTTGATATAATGAAAACTATAGAATTTGACCACCCATGTGAGAAATTTCCTCTTATTTACTGATTTATTATTACTTAGCTGCTTTATTTGTTATCATTAAATTATTTATTAGATTGAAAATATTTTATGCTTTAAAGTTTACAAAAAATAAAGATTTATATAGTCGAAAAAAGTCCGATAGAACCAATAGAAGAGTAACTATTTTGTCACATCTTTAATTAAATTTTGTTAAATAAATTAATTTTTTATACTATAAATATTTTTTTTTTCCTAATCTCCTACGAACTGATATAATATGACGAGCAATCTATTAAATTACTGTGAGATTATATGCCTCGATAACATATTGGTGCAGATTATTTTCACCCAAACAAATAATAACCCAAACTATACATTGATGCGGATTGTCTATGAACTCTTTCTGAAGGTCACAGAAACCTGAACGCGTAATTCGGTGTTCTTTCGCATCTGTTGTAGTTAATTTGTGACATGACAATGTTGTTGGCTTTACCAACCAGTTTGTTGAAGTACATAAATCGGTATTCATCCAGACTGCTTTCTGCTGAGGTGCAGTTGTATAAAGCTAAAATAAATTGACTACGTTTGCAATTTCTTCATGAATAGATTTCTTATAATTGAAAGTTTGCACAATATGTTGTAAATCACTTCTTTTAGCTAATACATTGATTGCATTTTCCTTTGAAAAATAAGCCGAGATTGTGTCACAACCGCTAATGGCGCGTTCTGGAACTTTATTGACAATCTGGTATAAAGATGCTTTATTTGTTTTTCTCATTAGGCCTTTCGCATCGAAAAGAGAAAGAGGTACTGAAGCTAATTCGAAACTAAAGCACATTTTTAATTCCAGGCTAGAATGAACGGTGCAAATAATTCTTTGAAATAGTAATGTTGAATCAACTTGAACATCATTGCCATTAATTTTCATTGTATTGCTCAAACTAGATATCGGCTTTACGCGATTTGCACAACGCACTTTTAAACTTTTAAATAAAATCCCGTCTTTAATATTTGATGGATTAGGCCTACAGGGGATACCACTTTAAAAAAAAACGCATCCAATACTTTACCTTTAGGGTGATGTGGAAATAAGTACAAATCACCTTTTTTATAGGGGTTATAGGAGAGAAGAACGTATATTAAAATTCTAAGTATAATTTAGTGGTTAGTACTTTTTGTTAACGTTAAACTTTAAATTAATTGAACTGTAGATAGTGCTAGACATAACCAACCCTTATATCTGCGCCCTATTTGCCACTTTATTATTAACTTTAGAAAAAAAGTGTAATTATCTTTTTGATAGAGAATTTTATGAAGAACAATTTTCTATATAAGTATTTTTGTCGAGAATTGCACCGTTGCTGAGATTATCTAAAAAAAACTCAAAATGCGGGTAGAAACGATGTCCTGGGGGATGACGCACACTATTTAGGGGTGGGAACTTTTCAGTTTATTAATACATATGATGTCCTGATTATTTCCACCAATTTGGAAAACTTTATGAATTTTGTCGACTATATCGCAATTTGAGCCATAATATTACTGAACTACTCAGGGGTCGGGTAAAGCGGGTGTGTGGCCAAAGGAAATATATATTATATTTCAGAAATCTGCCTAAGGCTTAGCCCGATCCTGTAGTGTCAAATCACACTCAAAATTTCAAACACACGTGCTTTCATTAAGACTTGATTAAGGATTGTAGAGCTTCAGCATTTGCCATAAAATAGCGAGCAATTTGTTACAAAACCATATAAATTATATATCACTGTAATCACAAAACTTCAATATATTTCCATATTGTAACGGAATTTTAAATTATGTCTTTATTTTCCAGAAAATTTAGTCCAAACATAAGGAATATTTTGTTGATGTTTGACCATCAAAATCTTTAAAATAAAGAATTTTTCTAAAAATGTGCTACAATACGGATGTAGTATAATCCTTTATCTTTAATTTTCTTCTTCATTTGTGTAAAAATACCTAGCCAGTTTTACATAAAACGTTAAATGCCGAACGCTTATTTTGCTACTTTTTTTGGACTTGTGAAATAGACTCTTGAGTGTAAATGCCAGTCTATGACGAATTGTTTTTAGAATTAATGAAGGGGTGATAAAAAAATTTAAATTAGTTTTTTGTCTCAAGAAGAGACATTAAATTTTGGGGTCACCTGCATATATTTGCACTTATCGAGGAACCGCCGCGCCGCTGGTTTTATGAGTAAGTACATAATTAAGTACTTCATTTAATTCCTTATTACAGTAGCTTCTATGAAGAATTACTTTTTTCACGTGCACGCAGTAAAATATACAAAAACTGTGCATTAATAAAATGTCAAGGAGGTGATTAAATAAATATTAAGTTTCTATGGCCAAATCAAAGCCAGATTCTTCTAAGGATCTTTCGTTCTTTGTTAACCTCTTAATCAGCAAAAACTTAATTTGTCTATTAATATTACTAGGATTTTTTATTATTAAATTCTTATGATTGATTAAAATTTTTAACTTGTAATGTGTATTGCATTCATCAAAACATGATTTTCAATATGAATAGCATTCAAATATGAGGTTGAGATCTAGAATCTATTTTTGGTGTGTAATTGGTGGTTTTCTTGCTGACTATCTAAAAAATTATGTAAATAAAAAATAACAACATAAAATATTGTTAATACCGGGTGCGTCTCGAAACCCGTATAACCAAACAGTAGGTATAGAATCTCTATCGAGCCTATATAAAATCTTTAGTCGATAAAGGCAGCCTTTATTCTTTTGGTACAGCGACGATACGTGTTTGAATACAGTCTAGCCTGTACTGAATAAAGTTGGCCTGTATTGATACTTTACCGCCACTATACCACAAACTATACATTCTGGATTTAGATTGAATAAAGTTAATTTGTCGATTCTTTATCGTACCGATATAGCGTTCTTTACAAAATATATGTATTAAAATCTATAGAAATTGTTTCTTGTTGTATTAGGGCGATTTAAGTAAAATTACTGAAAATTTGATTACTCTTTTATTATATTTTTACTTACAAATTCGTGTACACTACTGTTTTCATCAGTTTTAAAACTTTCATCAAGTCTTGTAACTTCATCAAGGGTGTTCATGGGAAAATTTCATCTTGTTACTTGTCACCCCTCTGTTATTACCAATGTGACCATGTGACCATCAATACCGTTATTATAATTACCCCGCGGAAGTTTCGTCTATTGTTTAGATATATTAGGTATGACCTGCCCTTCAATAACTCAACTTGTGGAAAATACACAGATTTCAAATTTTAGATTTTTCTTCCCTTATGTTAGAGTAGAATGTTGAAGAAACACGGAGAAGCATATTTGTATCTGGCATATTAAAATGATTCTAACCCCAGAAATGATGCACCAGCGGAATATCATTATAGATATATAAAATACATGAAGTTGTAAAGGATCAGCGTATATTTACTATGTATAACTATACAAATTTGTATAGAGTTAATAAGGGATAAGTAAAGTTTTCGTAACAGTGAATATTGTCTCAGGTGTTGCGAAGAGGGGCACAGAGCAGTAGAATGCCAAAATCTACCTAAGTGTTATCAGTGTGACAAAGAAGGACATACAGCAGGGACGATGGCGTGTCCCGCTTACAAAAAAATGGTAGAGGATATTAGAAAAGAGCAAAAACAACCTTAAAAATTCTGCTAAAATTTGCCCAGTTAAATGTAAATCGAAGTAGGGCGGCACATGACCTGCTCTGGCAGGACACTATAGACGGCGATGTTCTCCTGATTACTGAGCCAAATAAATCGCTAGTCAGAGAAAAAGAGTATATCTGTGATCGTAACTTAAATACTGCTGTGATAATCCGAAATATATGTGATAGGACTGCTGTGATAAATATACAAACGGGGAATGACTTTGTGTGTGTTGAGTTTCAGACCTGTATTGTTATTGTGTGTTACGTGTCACCAAATGTAGAATTAAGTTACTTAGATAAGGTTTTATTAGATGTAGAAAAATACGTGTGTAGAAGTAAACCAACAATAGTTGTCGGCGATCTTAATTCTAAATCTCCTCTATGGGGATCTACAAAAGAAGACGCCAGAGGACGGCTCGTTGCAGATTGGCTGGCTCAAAATGACCTGTTAGTCGCAAATAATGGAGATGAACCAACTTTTGTGCGAAGAAACAGCAGATCACATCTTGATGTTACCTTTGGTACGACAAGAGCAATGGTACTGATGAGAAATTGGCGCGTTTTGACTGAGGAAAATCTTTCCGACCATCGAACAATAAAGTTCGAATTTGGGATTAATGATGGGAAGGAGAGAGGAGATATTCTGAAGACGCGCTGGAATTTTAAGCTAGACAAAGAGGAGAAGGTAAAGCTTTCAATAAGAAACAACATACCAACCTATAAAAATGTTGGAGGAGAGGAACTCATTAAATGTTTGCAAAAAGTATGTCGAGAAACTTTAGAAAATCAATCTTCAAAATATAATAGAAAACCAGCATACTGGTGGAATAGCGATATAGCGGACGCCCGAAAACAATGTCTGAGAGCTAGAAGAACTCTTACCAGATCGCACAGAAATGAATTATCCCAGACGAATTCAAATGAAGCCGAAACAGAGTACCGTATAGCGCGCAGTACCCTTAAGAAGAAGATTCTAAAATCAAAAGAGCAGTTATGGAGAGACATGTTAGACAATTTGGAAGAGGACATCTGGGGACAGGCATACAAGATCGTAACCAAGAAAATAAAGGTCAGACGTGCGATTCATAAAAAGACGCAGCTGCAAGAAGCGCAGAGGTTGTTTCCCAAAAGCGAGAGTATTAAATGGACCAAGGTACATTATGATCACTTCCCCCTAATTACTGATGAAGACATACAAAATTCAGCACGAAATCTTAAACGAGGCAAGGCACCGGGACCGGATGGCATACCGGTCGAGGTTGTCCAAATCTTGGCCGAGGAACAACCCAAAATTATCTCCAACCTCTTTAATGACCTCATCAAGGCTGCTAACTTCCCACAAATATGGAAATGTGCACAATTAGTACTTGTGGAAAAGCCAAAAAGGAAGCTGATAAATCTTCATACCGACCTATATGCTTATTGGATTCTATGGGTAAACTTCTGGAAATGACCCTAAAGACAAAATTGGAAGAAGAAATAGAACAAAAAGGAGGTTTGAATAAGAGACAATTTGGTTTTAGAAAAGGAATGAGTACAGTAGATCCACTTAGTAAGGTTACAAAAATGATTAAAAATCTGAAGGACATTAGCTTGACAAACAGGGACATGATGCTGCTTATAACATTAGATGTTAAAAATGCTTTCAACACAGCATCCTGGAAATCTCTTCCTCTTGATTTTCAAAAGTACTTTCTTCGGCTATTTGCGAATCATCAATGACAGATTCATTTTCATCACTTACTGCAGATTGTTCTTCTGAATTTTTTGGTATAGTGGTCGAGTTCCATGAAAAATTTTCAACTTGCATTCCCAACTTTTCAGTTACAGCAAGTGCTTCCCGCAAAGAGTCCATCACAATATTCTTAATGTATTGATCAGTAAATACATTTTCAATATCTTTCACCTCATTATTTGCACTCTCCGCTTCAATTTGTGCATCGTTTTGGCCCTTAGAACGAACTCAAATTTCAAATCTTTTCTGCTCTCTTGGGAAACGTATTATAGCTCTTAAATCATGGGTAATATTATTAATCGATCTAATTCTGTCCAATCGTTGCAGTATATCTTTAATACTATAATTTACTACCGTAGATTGCGTTGTTGTCATGGACCTTGTGGCTCGGAATATTTTCTCAAAGCTTTGACTGCTAAAAAGCAAAGGAAGGAACATATCCTCTGCGAGGTTTTAATTTACTCGAAAATGTATAATAATTAAATTAATCAGAGCATGAGCGTTCAACTGGATGCATGTGTAACAGTAACTTGAAATAAAATGTTCTCCAATTTTCTTATTATTCATCATTAGCCATTTACGCCAAATACGTAAAAAAACACACAATACCATAAATTATATAACCTTCTTTTTAAATCCAAATTTTCATTTTTAAATTTATTGATATTTTATTTATTCCTTGGTTCCTGCACCCTCAGCAACAGTATTAAATAATTCAAAGACTTCAAATCAGTCCTAGTCCGTAGCAGTTCAGTCGAGAGTTCAGTGTTATTTTGCTTTCAGATAATAAGCTTCTTAATTTATGTGTTTTTGTATAAAAAAAAACAATACACCGAGCAATACACCAAATATTGTAATTCTCGGCAAACTAATTCAAACAGAAACAAAAGCGCGAGAACCATTATGACGTCACTGGATACTAATAGCATCTGTTATATGTCATTATTATTAAAGAAATGTCTATGTCAACTTTGATTTTAGAACCCACCGACGCGACGTCATCCAATAATGACAGGAAAACGACGCGTTTGCAGTAAAATCATGCATTTTTTAATCGCTTATATTTCCGATCTTGTCTGTGTGGCTTTTATAATTAATTATTTGTAAGCTTCATTCAGAACCTCGCAATTAGTGGAATTAATTACTAGTTTCAATTAGCGTAGATGTTTATTTCTTTAATTTGAATGTAAGCATTCAGAACGTCAAAATTAGTGGTAGACATTTTCAATTAGTAGGAAAAGTTATCCCTAGATCTTCTCCATACCTCCTGGAATTCCATCATAAATCCTGGGAAATCCTGTATACTTCCTGGGAAATCCACATACTTTTTAGGAAATCCTATATACTTCCTGGTACTTCCTAGGAATTCCCGCGTACTTCCTTTAAGATGTACAGCTGGTTCCAAAAAAAATGAATACAACTCTTTACACATTTTTTTCGAATATTTAAGCAGTGTATATTTATGTGTCAAGTATTTTGATATGTTAAGGTTATTGTGACATTGAATAAAACATCTTTGCTTTTGACAAAGTGGCAAATAAATTTTTCAGAATGTCAGCATGACATGAGTAGAGAAATGGGGGACTGGTGTCATAGAATATACTGCCGAAATAATAAAAATATGTTTTAAATCGTATTCAATTTTATTGGAACCAGCTGTACACCTACCTCCTGCAGCTGTTCACCCCTCGGTTTATGCTTAAATTTTGAGAACCACTGAATCTTTTCTGAGTGTTCTTTATTGTAAATTTAATCTACTATATATGTTGTCATATTATGAAGAATTTTTATTTACTAAAAATTAAAAAAAAATCCAAATTTTTTTTTATAAAATTCTAAATTTTCAAGGTTTTTTTTCGCGAAAAAAAAATCATAATCGTGCTTCTGGGGTCGAAATATTTACCCCGAAAAATATTTGCACATATTTATGACCCACCCTGTAGAGGTGAGCCACTTTTGAGACGCACCCGGTATACAGGGTGTCCAAATATTCTTTGTCCTCTCTTCAGTCCTTCACTCTACGTGAGAGTATGATCACTGTTCCCCTCACTTCCTCGGACCAAGCTGTTCGACACTGCGCCATATGTGAAGCTTCGGGGAGGTTGTGGCCCACTAGGGTTTTGACTTGGTCTACCCACTTTTTAGGTGACCTTCGACGTGATCGTCATACCTCTACCGTCCCCTCTACCATCAGTCTCTCAATTGAGGTGCCACTCCTGGCAATATATCCAAAATATCGGAGGATTGACTGATTTAATCTGGTAACCAGACGTGTCTCAATTTTTAGTTCCTCTATAATGGAAATGTTTGTTCGAATTATTGTTCAACTCCACCAACGACCGTGTTTTTTTTTCGTAAATTGATTTTCGTCATTTTCATCATGATTTTTTATTTAAATCATGACGATCTGCGAGATATACCTCATTAAATTATAAGCAATTAAAATAGAAATTATAGTAGTTTTAAAATGTCAGATCTTGATCTAGCTTACACTTCTAGCTATCTTAACCAACAATAATGAAAATATCTGTAAAGTACCATTCTCTTATAATATAATAACCTTTTAAGTTCAAAGATGTCATATTTAAATTAACTCTACGAGTTAACAATTAATTTATTCTTTTAATAATATAATTAATTATTTAACAAGTTTATTTTCTTAGAGAGCTCTGATCTATACAAACAATTTACTCCACTATGAATGAATAAATAATATAAAAATAATGTTCTCCCTTGAACATGAAAAAACCGATAGTTAGAAATAAAATAAATTTTGTTGCATTTTATAAAGAAAATATAAATCATGTCATCATGTCATATCCGAATTATGAATTTTCGAGAATATTATGAAGAGGCTGAATTTTACTTTATAGATCATACATGGCAGAACTATAAATTTTGAATATTGCTCCATTTTGAATTTGGCTAAATGCCAAAATATACAGAGTCCGGCAATAGTACGTCGGGCGTCTGTAGCTCCTATAATAAAAAAATTGGGGATTTTGTATAATTGTAAACCTAGGCGTCCAGACCAAGACGATAAAAAGTAAACACGATTTTGAGACAAAAACAAGACAAACTTGCGACAAAAAATGGGGAAGTCTGGCAAGAAAAACTTGAGACAAATTGTCCACACTGCCAGCCATCCACATTGCGCCGACAACTTAGTCGACAAAATATACGAACAAAACATAGACACTTTGATCTTTGCCTACTCGAGACGGGACATTGAAAAGTCTCCGAATTTTGAAACAAAACAAAAATGTATTGAATTTGTCGCAATTTTGTCGTAAAACATGAATGTTTCTGTCTTGTCGTTGTTTTGTCTGCTTGGTATGGACCAATTAGGACGTATTGGCGATAGAATATTATTTTATTTAAATTTTACAATTATGCAACCCGATATACACCGCGCTATAGAGCCACAGAATATTATCACTGGATGCCGCCCAGCATTACAATTTTTGTCCATCTCTCTAAATCTTTGGTCATCACTTGTCCCTTGTCACTGTCAGATCAAATCAGATGTTTTTGGATTTATTTATTCTTTGTTTTGGTTAATGAAATTTTATAATTATCAGATACAATTTCGTAGTTAAATTGGTTATTTTTGATGTGGATCGCAGTGTGCAATTCGTTCATTTAATGGTGGGAATTTGTGAATAAGTTCGTTCATTGACCGGATATGAAATATGACAATGAAAAATATTCTAGAACGTCGTTTTTTATTTATGCCTTTTTGTGAGTTGGACGAGTCGAGATATATAGTTCTCTATCTATATCCTGGAGGGAGATTTCCGGTTGAAATCTGATTTTGTGAAGGAAATCGAATCCTTGCATGACTTCTTGTGTACTCCCCGGCTGAAGAGTGTCGTCGTGAAGAACTGGCTGCCGTTTCGTGAAGCATTCCCTGTGGGTGAATAGCAGGTCTTCGTAAAGAAGGATTAAGGCTTCCGAAACACATTTGGTCAGAAACGTGGTTGGATTGTGTTGAGTTTACATGGACCACCGACCAATCTCCGTAAGGGATTAAATAGCCAAATTTTCCCGACCGATATTCCGATTCCACGTGCCGAAGTCCACGTGCAGAAGTCCCCGATTCCACGTGCAGAAGTCCCCGAATATTTACAAGAGCAAGAAGACCGATCCAGACCGTAGCACAGAACAGTCCAGAATTCCATCCGTTCCTGTTGCCCGTGTGTAGAGTTACCCATTGGACATCATAAACCCTCGTTGAGGGTTTTTTATGTTCACCTTTTGAAGTCCTACACCTGGCCGGCATCCGTACGTCTGCTGACATCCGTGGGCTCCAGTGACAGTACACCGAGCTGCTGTGCACCGCCGTAGCCACCCTGTAGCTATACACCGTAGCTCAGCCGGAGGAACTTCCGAGTTGTTTCAAGATTGTACATCGATTAGAGTAAGACTGTTTAGATTTAGATTTGCTTATTGTAAACCACCCTGTTTGTATCTAGTATTAAGTTAGATAAGGGGGTTTGACGTCATAGGTTTAGTACTTATTGATTTAAATTTCATTTAACTTTACATTTCATTTAACTTCAATTTCATTTCTTTAAATATAAACTTTTTGATATTTTAATAAATTGCTTAAATATTTTTGTAGTATTATTTACAGTCTGGTCTCATAGTTAAGTTAGAGTCACTTAAGTTTAACGAATTATAGTAATATTTGAAGTTCATGGTAGTTGCACTCAACAGTTCGAGGTTAGTGTTGAAGTCTACTTAATAGTAACATCTTTTATGCCGAGTTCATAGAGTATAATCTCGTGGCGCCCTTTTATTAATATCTTTGAACCCCGACCACCCAGCTGTTAAAATTAAAAAGCTAGTGGCCCCTATGTAACTCATTCAGATTAAGTAAACTTTGTGTTTTAATGAACTTCGAATAAGAAAGGGCGTGGCAACACTTTGATCTTTGCCTACTCGAGACGGGACATTGAAAAGTCTCCGAACTTTGAAACAAAACAAAAATGTATTGAATTTGTCGCAATTTTGTCGTAAAACATGAATGTTTCTGTCTTGTCGTTGTTTTGTCTGCTTGGTATGGACCAATTAGGACGTATTGGCGATAGAGGTGGGAATTCTAGTTCCTTGGGAGGAACTAGTTCCTTAGTTCTAGTTCCTCCAGAGGAATAGTTCCTTGAACTATGTCTTTAGTTCACAATAGTTCCCCACTAACATTGACATCCCCCTTGCTTGCTAATGCGTTTCGTTGTCAGTCAGAACTATTCACAGTAGGATCTGTATAATTTTTATAATGTACGGAGATATAACGATTGTGTAATTGTGTATGATAAAAACATAAATATAGGTAAGTTTTATTGCAGATAAAAAAAATAAAAAAAACCCAAATCAGAATTTAAAAACTATATCATGAATCAATTGGAGCAAATATTACAAAAATTTTACGAAAAATTGCATTTTTTCTCACTTCAAGCTTGTCTAAAAATTCAGAATATCTACTTGGTTTTATAAGATATTTCTTAATATTAGGGACCTAAACTGAAACATTCCCATAAAATATTTAAAAAACAAACTAAAAATCAAAAACAGTATCCACGACAATTTTCTGTGGTAATTATGCCGCGCCGGCTGTGGCAATAGACAAGGCCGAATCCATCGTCGTCGCCTTGTATTATATCTCGGATCTGCCGACTGAATAGATTCCCGTGAACTAGTCTTTTAATAGTTCCTCTATGTCCGGACCCGATAACATACGGCTGGCACTCCCCACGCCTGCCTAGCATCAATCGCGCTGGCTGATCCATACGTAAACTAGTCTTTTATTTAGTTCCTCTATTTCCTTTAGGTCCGGATCCGATAACATACGGCATACGGCTGGCACTCCCCACTCCTGCCTAGCATCGGCTGGCCCGATCCGTTCGTATGTAAACTTTTTTTTTATATAGATGGGAAACGCCATTTACAGCCAGAGTGTGGGGGTCACCTCTCACCCGAGTCATACCCACTAAAAACCCATCTGTAGAGTTACCTCTCCAATCTCGGAACCGCCTTGCGGCATTACTTCAAGACTGGAGATTGTTTCGCCACTTATGTCTGTGTCTGTCAAATATTTATCTTTTCATCTTCCTGTTTTTTAAGCATGATGGCTCTCATCATCCTGGCGACTGCTTCATAGTTCTCTCTATTTTCCATCATAAGCTCGCCGACATTTTCCCTTATTATTTTAACCTTGCATATTTGTTCCGCCGATGCTCTAGTCTCCAAATGCCTACTACACTCGAATAATGTGTGATTGGCCGTGTCTGATGCTTCACAATACCAGCATTTTGTGGATTCTGCCTTATTTATTTTAAACAGGTACTCTCCAAAAGCACCGTGCCCTGTCATCGCCTGGGTGATGTAGTAGTCCGTTTTCGTCCACGTGTTGTTTATCCAAACCCTCACGTCCTGGATAAATATCTTAATTCGACCCTGGTATGCCTCCCATCTGTTCTGCTATTTGTCCAGCATTATCTTTCTGGCCTCTGATCGATACCCTGAGCCGTGCCTGTATATTAGATTTCTTTCCTCGATTTGTAGGATAATTGGGGGGATTTTGGCTAGAGCGAGAACAGCTTCTGTGGAAACTGTACGATACGCCGACACTACGCGTAGGGCTAGCATTCTGTTAATTTTCTCGAGGACTTTTTCATAGTATTTATAGTCTGTTGCCCTGCTCCAAATGAGCGAGGCATACAGGATCATCGAATGCACAACCGAGGCAAGCATTCTCCTCTTTCCGTCACTGGGGCCTCTAATATTGGGAGTGATTCTGGTCAGCTGTTTGATGGTATCAACCGTCCTGTCCCTGATTTTAAGGACATGTGTAGTCATGCGCATCCCCGAATCAAGCCAAACGCCCATATATTTTATTGCCTTTTGAGGTCTGATGTGGCAATTTCCCAATTGGATATTTAAGTTCGTCGTCTTGCGATGTCCTACCAGAACGACTAGTTCTGATTTTTCTGGTGCCAGATGTATGTCCATTCTATCTAACTTATTGGTTATAGTTAGGGCAGCTGTTTGTATCTTTTCTTCGAAGATAGTGATGGTCGGAACGGTAATCAGGACAGCCAGATCATCCGCATAAGCAATCAGTAGATTATATGGTCCAATATCGACCCTCAGGATCTGGTCATAGAAGATGTTCCACAAGGTCGGTCCTAGAATGGACCCCTGCGGTACCCCGCACGCCATCTTGTGTTTTTTGCCGTTTTCTGCAATTACATATCTTTTTGACAAGAAAGACTTAATCATAACGATGAGGTATTTACTGATCTTTATGCTCCCTAATTGTTCAACAATTCCTGTCCATGGGGCAGAATTGAATGCGTTTTTAATGTCTAATGTAAGCAGTGCCGCGTATCCCCTGTTCTGATACGATTTCGTTTTAATACGGTCTACGTTACTCGTAACAATGTTTAACGCGTCTATCGTAGATTTGCCTTTGCGGAACCCGTATTGGTTTGGGTGTAGTCTGTTTCCATCCTCCAGTTCTTTCTCCAGTCTATCCGTCAGAAGACATTCTAACAGTTTGGCGCTTGCATTAATTAAACATATTGGACGATATTTTTTGTCTTGACTTCCATATTTATTGGGGTTTTCTGCCAGAACAAGTTTGGCAATTTTCCACGAATTTGGAAACTGTCTGTTGATAAGACACTTGTTCAGGATCTCAGTGATTCTCTGAGGGTCTTGCATAGCAGCAATTTTGATAACTTCCACCGGTATGTAGTCCGGGCCAGGAGCTTTTTTGTTTTTCAGTTTACTTGCTGCAGAACGCACCTCTTCTTCAGTAAACCATATTACATCATCCGGTATTTTTTTTGGTATATCACAACTATTTGACTGAGCTTTAGGGAACAATGTTGTGATCTGTTTTTCTACTATGTTATCTGTAACGGGAGCGTTGCGTCGGCCGATAAACTTTCTCATTACCAGTTGGTAAGCCTTGCCCCAAACATCGGACTCAAGCTCATCACAGATCGTATGTAAACTAGTCTATTTAGTTTAGTTCCTCTAGGTCCGGATCCGATAACGTAGGGCTGGCACTCCCCACTCCTGCCTACCATTGGGCTACGCGCGCTAGCCGATCCGTCGCATATTATTCTATATCGGTTACAGTCTCGATCCCGGAATAGGTCCTGAGGAACTAGTTCTTTGAGAAACCAGGAACTAGTTCCTTTCATTCCGGGGTCGGAATAATTCATTGGAACTAGTTCGTTCACGAACTACACACCTCTAATTGGCAAAATAGGACGGCATTAGAACACCGGACGGTATTAGGACGGCATTAGGATGTATTTCAGTAGCTCAAAAAAGTGTGATTGGATTGGGATGATTTATTTTAAATGGAACACCCTACACATTATTGTATTTTTGGCTTCCTTTCAGATTACTCTACATAATCCTAATCCAGATATGAGTAAATAGATAGTTTTAGAGATATTAATAAATAAATAAAAAATATATTTTTTAGACTTTATTAAAAAAGATATTAAAAATACAAGAACTGTTCTGAAATTAAAACTATATTAGGTATTTACATTAGACGGTCTGTACTTACTTAGCTATAAATATGGCATTAATATATAATACATCGGGTGCATCTCAAAAGTGGCTTACCCTTTAGTTGTAGTAATTTCCGGTGAAAAATGAAGAGCCGGACACAAACAGGGCACCCTCCACTAGGAGATGCGAAACCTTGTCGTTGGTGGAAAAACTCCTAGTCCGGCGCTAAGGGGAATCCTCTCTGACGACGCGACGCTTTGACTGGTTGTAGTGTCGTGGCCAAAGAATTGCAGCAAAACAGAGATATAGGACTACCCGGCATACCAGGCACCCTCTACTGTGTGTGGTCATGTACCACGGGCGGAAGGTGTAGGGCGTCTTGACTTAACCGCTCGCAACAAGAGGAGACAACCTCACCAAAATCCCGAATCCTACGATAGCGGGACCAGGTCAAAGGAATGCGTGGGTAAATGGGAGACTACCTTCTACTGATCTCAACCTTGGGGCACCAGGGGGCAACACATTGTATTTCCGTCTCCCTTACTTCTACATGCGGAGCTTTGTAGAAGTGGACCGACTAACCCCTGCCGTGTATCACCAGCTTTGACAGAACTTCACTGTAAGGACATCAAATTGGCGAGTCATTAATTCGAGGAAGGAGGACCATGATCAGGTCCTCACTATAGAAATAACCTCAAATACACGGAGGCAATAGAGAAAGAGATAGATATACTCTATTATAGATCCGGGACATCACCGGTATCAGGTCTAACATGAGACACCAAGTTAAAGAGGTGGAGAAAATGGAGACAGATCCTCCAGCCTTCACCTCAAGAGTGCCTCAACCGGAGGCAAGCTCCTCGACTGTGAAGGGCACGGAGGGCTAAACCCTAACCCTGGGAGTGAGTATACCCTCGTAGGTAGATATCCATTCCTCGGAGGATGAATAGTTGTTGTCAGAGGAAGATGAGAAATACTGTCCCGTCAACAACAGGAAGATCCCCATGTATGATAAGTTATAGATTGTAAGATTAATGAAAGTTCAAGAAAGAGAACACGATAAACCCTTAAGGTCGGGGTGATTAACCCCCCATCCACTCATTCTACAAGAGTCGATTTAGACACTCTGATCATCGCCGAGGACCGGGGTTCGGGTTCCGCGTAAACAAAGTAGGCCCCGCCCAGATTAGACTTTAGCAGCAAAAAGGACAAGTTAACTATATATATGACTTTTTTCTTTTAATATCAAAATTGTGTAGGCCGTTTAACTTCTAACTAGGCGGTTCTCCAATACTCCTCACAATTTTCTTTCATCACGATCTCAAGCCAAAATCGTAAAACTCAACCGCGAGGCTCTTTTGCTCAATTCCGCCCCAACAAACTCAATTATATTCAAAACTTCTTAATTAACAAAGTCTCATTTTTCGGTGGGTTTCGTCAAGCGCGCGCTCTCTATCCAGATTTAAATTGTTCTATCAAAATAAATGCAACTCCTCGTGCCGAGAAATTTCCACTTAAATGGGCAAACTTTTGCCGAGACTCTATTAAGAAATGGGGCGGAGTTATGATTTGGAGACGGGCAATATTTTAAGCACAGGTGCCGCTGCTAATTTTCGCGTGAGACGCGGAAGGTTATAAAATATAATCTTATTTTGTCATTGGAGTTTTAGGAGTGAAGACAGCTTGATTAATTATATTTTTTTATATATCTGCAATATTGTTGCGCAAAGGTGTGATGGACAACTTACAAGAAAAAGACGTTAATAAATTGACTACCCAAGTAACAAAATTACGTTGTTCGACGTAATCACAACGTCGCCAGCAGCAACCTAACGTTGCCGAACAACGTCGAAGCGACGTCTAAGCGACCCATATTTGCACCAAAATGGTGGACGTTTTTAGGGTCTCTACAACGTCGCACACTGGTCGATTTTCTCGAAAACGTGGAATAAATGTTGGTAAATAAAATAGAGGCTACAAAACGATGAAAAATGTTTATATGAATATAATAATCATTTAGAACATGAAATTAATCTTTCAGACCTAGGTACATTCAGTATACAGAAGGAAAAAAACTAAATATTATGTTATTACTTATTATGCTAATATTATGTTGCTTTGACACAGATAAAATAATTTAAAATGTTGATTGAACGAAATGAAACTTCACCTATTTTACAAATTACTCAATATTCACATAAGTATACAGGGTAAATAAAAATGTATTTTACTGATGTACCGGATATTAAAGATAACATATTATTTGCTGTAACTGTAACTTTTTTTGTCTTCAAGAATATCAAAAACTGATTTGTTTAATTAAGTTATAATTTATTTTTGGTGTTTTAATGAAATAGCAAAGAACAAGCGATTTAGCCACGTTTTATATACAGGGTGATTTTTAACCTATACGCATAAACTTGGGAAATTATTGCTGATGACAAATAATGACTAATAATGAAAAATATTTTTAGATTCTGAAATAATTTGTTTTTTTTTCACAATGATTTATCAACTTTATCAGTAAATGCACATTCAATTTAATATAATTTACGTTTTTTGTTTTTATTTCAAATAGTTTGTTATCTCCGTAAATAAAAATATTTAGTGCACATTCAATTTAATGGAATTTATGTTTTTTGTTTTTATTTCAAATAGTTTGTTATCTCCGTAAATAAAAATATTTTACTAACTTTTTTTTTCATTATTAGTCATTATTTGTCATCAGCAATAATTTCCCAACTTTATGCGTATAGGTTAAAAATCACCCTGTATATATATATATATTTTTTTAGTGAGACATCAATAATTTTTGTTCCGATTTCAAAATTAGATTTATGTGCTATTTAGTTAAAAATGTGCATTTTACAAGCCATTTCAAATAACAATACTTACATATTTAAAACTTCGAACATTAAATCTAAAAACATAGTGCAAAAATGGCTAAACCAGATACCAAATGTCAACTTGTATGAAACTTATACTAACTAACGAGACAACCAATTAGTCATATCTGCGAAAATCGTTAGTCTATGTATTTCATCTTCAATGCAGGAAGAAAATTGTTCAGCATGGTTTTTAGTTCATTTCGATATAATATTAATCTTTATTGTAACAAAAAAAAACTAACTGATCAAAAAGGCATCCACATATTTTTTTAAAATCTGATACTATATTTTGTCATTGACACTAAAAGTTAATTGAAAGTTAATTAACGATAATTGAATGTAGCTATTTCTTCAATAAGACGAATTCAACAAATTTTTATAGTAAATTTGGAGGTGTCAGTAAATTTAAAGCTTCTCGAAATAGGGATTTATTGCGTTTTGGTGGAGTTTTCCTAAAACTCGAAATTAGTGGATCCGAGGAAACAAGGAGGCGATTGAAAATATCTCTTAAATTATCTGTTCTAGAAGTCTTACGTGAAAAGTTTAATCTGAATTTTTTTATGTCTTTGTTCCTCGCCTCCTGTGCCTCCTCAGATAACTGACCCATTGGTACCAAAAAAGAATTTATAACCTCTGATCCATGAATAAGAATTCGGTGCACTGAAGGTGGCATAGGATACCAAGGATATATTGAAATATATAACTTTGCAGTTTCCAAGGTGTAATTTTTGAATTTTGAAACATCAATATCGTAACCGGATGACAAGGTTTGCAAAATGATATGAAATTTATGTATGAGTTTAATATCGATTTTTAGTATTTCGGCAACCACAGGAGCATTTTCGAAAAATTTCCTGGCGGTATTTCCATCATTAGATGAACCGAACCCAGGTTTTGGTTTATCCACAATAATTCCAATTTTTGATCTTAACTGTTCCTGGATACGTTTTTTCGTGTTTGCTACTTCTACCTTCTCTTCGGAACTTCTAGCTTGCCATTTTCCAATATTAATTTTATAGGCTAAATGCAACAAACACTCGAAAAAACGTATCCAGGCATGTAATGTGGATAGGCCAAATTTTAAGTAGGTATCATCTAATATTGGTCGTTGCAGAAGTACGTCAATTTTATTAAAGTCTTTTGACGAAGCCCCACACAGGAAACACTTTTGTGTAGATCTATTTTCCGCTAAAGCATTACAAACCTTGACGTCTATCATTGTTAGGTATAGTTGAAAATCTATTTCAATTTTATTACCATGTTCACCGCAAAAACAACTAAAAGGTATGAGATTAGCAATTTGATATTCCAAATTCTGTTTTATTTGCATAGTTAGTTCAGTTGTTTCTTTGGCAAACTGTAACTTGATGGGGCGACAGAAGCGTGTTAATGATGGCCTGGAGTTTTGCCAAAAAATAGAATCAGATTTTAAATTACTTTTGGAAACAAGTCTTATTGGTACTAACGAGGTAAAAAATAAGGAACAGTCTGAAATATTCGATGCTTGTTCGAATCTCTGTTTATATTCAGATTGCCCAGATGTTCCATCGAAACCATATTTGCAAATTAGTGTTAATTTTGTGATTTTTGATGGAGACGGACGCGGACGTCTAAGTAAGTCTTCTTGTAGTGTTACTAACCTTTCGCAGATATGGTTAAGAAGTGCTTGTAGAGGAACTTCTGCTAGTGTTTCCGATACAAAAATTTGTTTAGGGTAACACCTTTTTTTGGCTTGTAATACCTTATCGTAAGACGGATAAATATTACAATTCTTATTTTTGACCTGTTCTCTAATTAATCTATACTGGCTTTTAGTGAGTTGAGCTTCGACGACCAAAGATAACGCCTCATCACTGTTCAGTTTATGATACCTATGCTTAGACAATTCAGACGACTGTAGATATTCTTTTGCTTTTAACGGTTCCTCACTAACCGATTTCAAAACCTTTGATACATCTAGATCACCCTGAGAACGATATCCCATTTGCGCAGCATATACCAATTCTTGTGGAGTTGAAGATTTCCGTAAATTTTGTGTTTTCAGTCTTTTGCTTCTGTCACCACTATCCTCAAAACTTAACTTTTTGCGGCCTTTGACTACTTTTTTAGGAAATCTAAACTTTGTCTTAAACCATTCCGAATTTTTATTAAAAAATCTCTCTTATTTTCGAGAGGCTGCTTCCCATCTTTTTTTGAAATTATAAAAAAACCTTGACAGTGTTGTTGTCGATTCATGCGGCAATTGGTCATAGCCAGTCAGTGTGCTAATGTTAAGTTTCAGTTGATTATACTTTCCATAAAGACTTTTTTGAGGAAAAGTTATAATCATTTCTGATAGTTCTCTATTGCTTAGAACTGTTTCTGGTTCAACTTCTGAAAAAAAATATATGCTATATACAGAATTCTAAAGACGTTTTACACCAAGTTTCACCAACACAGAAAACATAGTACAGTACAACAGAACAATTTTGTCAAAAAATTTAATCGTTATGCAAAAGTAAGAATAACCGCAGATGCATTTTATGCTGAAGGCCATTTAAAATGGCGCAAAAACGCGCAACATCTTTTATCATAGGTTTAAAAAAGTATCTTATATATATCAGATAAGGTATATTAGAAAACGGGAAAAGAAAGGAAACAGCGAAAAAATATAATATAAAGCCGATTTTTTACTTAAATCAGCAGAGAAAACGTACCGCTACTTTGTTTTATTGATAAATCGTAGAGGTGGGCCAGTCTGCGATTTTGTGGAGCTGCTACGCTCTGCACGACTGCTCAATAAAAAGCATTCGTGACAAGTAGCAGCGTTTTTCGGACAATTAACCTATAAATTAAAAAATGTAGTTTTATAGGTTAATTGCTCCGAAAAAATCACACTCATTCGGCACCGTTCGTTGCATTTACTAAAAAAAGTACAGGACTATAGGTGTGATTATGATGGGCAACATCATCGTCTGGTTTTTATTTATTTATATCGTATGATCGAAAAAACGGCGTCAGCGATAGCTATGAAATGAAGATTGCTGGCATTTTATATGTAAAATTTGGTGGGGAAATGTTATCGATTGTCATTTCCAGGCCAACCCGGACGCCGTTTTTGTATTTCGATCAGTAGTGGCGATTTTAACGTCTGTGCAATCGGGGTAAGCCACCGACGGACGGCTAAGCCTCCCGGCCCTTGCGAACAAGATTCGAACTTTTCTCCGAACTACGGGCCCCTAGAGCTCTTAAAATCGCGGCTGTACGGTACTATACTGATGTCTTAGTTTGATAGATGTTGCTATATTTTTTTAGTCTATTCAGAAGAATATGAGTGTTTCTAAGTACTCAAGCACTTTGCTATAAATATCTTAAAGAGTCTGTTCATTTCACAGAGTGGTGGCCCATGGTAAAAACTTAATGTTATATTCAATTCAAAGTCGAAACTGTCAAAAAAATCTTTATTAGTGACCAGTTTCGGCTATTTAGCCATCATCAGACCTTAAAAATAGATATAAATAATAAAACTTATATGAATGTATAAGACCAAATAAAAAGATATACAACAAAACACAGATACAAATATTTTACCTAACTAAATTTATCAGCAAACTGACGTCTCCTGCCAATAAAACAAAATCTGCGGAATATGACAGAAGTCATGGCCAACTATTATCAAGAGATTGAGCTACGTCCGATGGAATTTTAATTGCATGCGTTAAACTATAATATCGTTAATTAATTCCACTTATTTTTGAAAATCGACCAGTGTGCGGCGCCACTTGACTCCCCTTCTCATTTGAAAAATGTTGGGGAATGACACCCTCGCTTAGAGGGTTGACGATTTTGCAATCATTTTTAGGGCAAAAGTTGTCCCCCTCACAAACAAAATTGACGTGTTTTTGGATTTTTTGAAAAAACAAATACCCTGGCCGTTATGCTTTGCGGAACGTTTTCGATTTTGTTAAGATTTTGTTATTGGTCAGCGATGCTGTTCATTTATTGCACCACGAGTATTCAATCATCTACCAGAAAATCTAAAGATCGTTGACACTTTACGGCAATTCAAAGCTGGGCTTAACCAATGGCTGCAAAGCACACCCAGATCTGAGATTCATTTGCTCATAGACTATAAGAACAACTAAAATGTGACATATGTAGATTTTGTTTTTGTTTCTGTTTTTTATTTGTGTTAGTTTAGTCATAGTCTAGAAAATTCATTAATTATTAGGTTATTTTATTTATTTATTATTTTTTTTGTTAGGGATTAAATTAGGATAGCAAACAAAGATCAAAATACACGAGTCAAAATTATTCGTGCAGGGACGGATAAACCCACGAGCAAGGAAACTTTTGTGGGGAAATGTTTGTTTCTGTACGATTATTTTGTCCTTAATGTTTAAAGCATTTGTAAACGATTGTTATACAGAAATAAACTTATTATTATTATTATTATTATATATTATCAAGATTTTGCGTAGGTACGGGTTTGTACAGTATTCAGGAAAGGGGGAGGGGGTTACATATAGCTTAATTTAATTTCAGCTCTAGAAAGTTAAAGCCTACTCCTGAATATAGAATTAATATACCGGGAGTTTCTTAAAAGTGGATTACCCCTATAACTATTTTATTTTTTTAGATAATAAAACGAAATTTGGTACATATCATATCTATGTCACATTTGATCACGTCATTCTATTCAGACTGTCATTTTCTATCATATAAAATGTAAAAATATACCGGAGATATCATTTAAAAATTATAAGTTGTATAAATTTCCCGTCAAACCGAAAGTGACTGAATACGTCACTCATTCCCGATTTATGTTATACAGGGTGCTACAAATTCGAGGTACGAGCATTGGTATCTCGGAAACCGTAATAGATACGAAGATGGTTAAATTGGAGCAAAGTTGCACCTTAGGCGGTTCACCAAGATGCCATCAAAAAAGTTTCAAAAATTTCAAGGATTGCTGAGTTTTTGGAAAAAACGGATTTTTTTGAAAACTAATTTTATTTTTTCCTGTCGTTACTTTTTAGAAAATCAAAAAACTAATTGTATATTTTCATAGCCACTTTATTAGGGCTATTTGACAGTATTTTTAGATTTTCAAATTAGCTGATAATTTGTGAGATACACAGACCAACTTAATTTTTTTAAATACGGACCTGCATTTTTTATTTCAGATTTTCAAAGAACTCTGTCTCCTGAGTACAATGATATGCCACACTTTATACTTTTTTTTGCTTTGGGTACCTTAACAGAAGCAAAACTATTTTTTTATTATTTAAAAAAATTCAAGTCCGACCCTGTTTTTAAATTATTTAATCTGATTATATTCATCGCAACAATATTGATCAGTGCTAATTAACACTGAATATGGAAAATTGAGCCAATTGAAAGATCCAAATAAATAATATCCAGATCAGCAATTTATAGATAGTATTATTTTTAACTTTTCTTATTGTGAATTTGAAATTCTCAGTGTACGATCTAATAATTTGCATAATATTAATCGTAGTTATTATGAGTAAATTAACTTCTACAAACTACTTTCTAATGCTTTACATAGTCTACATGTTTGAAAGGGTTACCACCCTCCCTATTGCACAAATTTATTTTTCGTTCAATTTTATTTATAGCTTTTGAATAGATCTTCTTATACTTTCGAATGCATTTTGTACTCTTTATTGCAACTGCCGAGATATGTTGATTTCACTTTTTGTATAATTTAGACCTGTCGAATTACTTGACGTCATCAGACGGTCCAGGTACCTCGCTGGCTATTATTTATTTTTCGTTCAATCTTATTTAAAGATCTTTGAACATATCTTCTTATGGACGACAGGAACCTCGCTATACTGTTCTACCATTACGGTTATACTGCTCTACCATTTCCAATCCATCTTCCAGGGAAATGATTTGATTGTTTATATTACATTTTATTTATATTATTTTTTATTATTTTATTGCATTTGATTTTCCGTATTCATCCCACGTCACTGTTAAGTTTGAAAGCTTATCAATATTGTAACGATGAATATATTAAATATTAAAAAAAAAACAGAGCCGGCCTTGAAATTAGTTTAGGTGTCCAAATTTCCAAAACGAAAAAAAAAATTAAGTGTGGCATAATATCATTGTACTCAGGAGAGCGAGTTCTTTGAAAATATGAAATAAAAAATGCAGGTCCGTATTTAAAAAAATTAAGTTGTCCTCTGTATCTCACAAATTATCAGCTGATTTGAAAATCTAAAAATACTATCATATAGCCCTAATAAAGTGGCTATGAGAATGTGCAATTAGTTTTTTGATTTTCTAAAATATATCGACAGGAAAAAACCAAACTGATTTTCAAAAATATCCGTTTTTTCCAAAAAACTCAACAATCCTTGAAATTTGTAAAACTTTTTTGATGGCATCTTGGTGAACATCCAAAAGCGCAACTTTGCCCCAATTTAACCATGTTCGTATCTATTACGATTACCGAGTTACCAATATTCGTACCTCGAATTTGTAGCACCCTGTATACTAACATACCTAATTTTATTATCGAACCTCTACACTCTAAATTCAATCCGTTTTCCAAAAATCAGCTTTTTACGTCGAAAAATCCCTTCTTATCGAACCTCTACACCCTAGAATCAACCTGTATGCCAAAATTGAACTTCTTACGTTGAGTAGTTCGAGCAGGATCGTGATTAATCTGTGAGTCAGTCATTTAAGGATTTTATATATTAGTATAGATATGCATGTCATAAAAATTTGTAAGAGGTATTCATTGGGTACAAATTGTAATACTACTATCCGACACAGAATTATTAATTATTAAATAAATATAAATAAAACCTTTTTTCTTCTCTCCTTTGTTGTGTTTACACATTGGGTTTACCAAAATGCTGTTAATTTAAATTTAAGTTACATATATATTAAACTAATAAATAATATTAATAGGTCTGCTCTAGAGGAATAACTTCCATAAAAAAAGTACTCAGTCATAATTGAATTTTTATGTAACGTGACACTAAAATAAATTACCATCCATATGCTGATAAAATCTTCATAAAAGATAAAGTTCTGAATCATTGTTTTTTTTTTCAGTGACAAAATGTAAAAACCAAGCCCTCGAATCATCATCAAATCTGCTAAAAATATCCTAAAATACATCCGCATTCTGTATGTTCTGGTTGTCCATGTCTATTATCTGAAAAAAATTAGTTATTTCTGTGTCCGGTGGTTATGATAATTGGTTAAATTAGATTATTTTTTCTAGAGGTCTTTTTTAGATGAATAATCCCCGTGAAAGTTTTATAGAAATTGGTGTAGAAACTTCCTCCTAATTATGTTACGCATCGGATGTAATCGAAATTCGATTTATAATATTGTTTTTAGTAGATACCTGTCGCTTAATTGAATGTCTAAAACGTAACTCCTTTGACAACTGAAGTTCGGGAATTAAGGCTGTATTCCGTTGTTTACCTTGGTACTGGTTTTATGTTCCGTTTCTATCGGTTTCCTGAAAGTTTTCTTATTACGGAACACGGTTCCTGAAAAACTCGGTTATAATTGTCACCAAACTAACCAGCGCGAGAAGGCTGGTTTTTCTGGTTTTGTTTGTTAATCAATGTCATTTATGTGACAGAAATTAAGCAAATATTGGAAGTTCGAGTGAAATTCTCATTTAATTTCTAAGATTTGTTATAATATTTTGTATTTACATCCAAAAGCAATGAAAGTAGGCAGTAAAGGTAAATAAATTTCATTATTTAAATAGAATGACTTTTTAGGACCATTTAAACTTAGCATGCAGCCATTGTTTCTTAAAGTCAGGAACATTTAAAGAAAACATGAAAAACAAGACAACAAGTAATCGTGAATGTTTTGTAAGCTATAATATTATGTATAATATAATTTATATGTAATATAAATATTGATTAGATTTGTTATTTTTATTATTGATCTGTTTTAATATTGGACCTGCAAATCTTCACTTGGGCCA
>NW_022147145.1:29591-35979 GCF_002938485.1 Sitophilus oryzae
TATCGATTTATCTTTCTTAACGACTAACAATTATTGAGGCTATTAAACAGGTTGCTTTAAGCTCTGCAACTAATCAGTTATGCAGGCATTCTACGAGTAGCAGCTCTAAGTCCCAATAATTACTGTTCATTTCAAGAAAATGTGATTATGACATTTCAAATTTGCGGCTAGTTTTTTTTCTTGATAAAGTTAATGTTAGGCTTGTTATTAGTAAATATTTAGAGTTTTAAATTACTAAGATGCAAAGACAAAGCGATTTGTTTTATGTGTTCTGTCTGGTTGAATTTGAAAAGGATGTCATGCAGGGAAATCGGTTTTTGCTCTATCTCATTGTCGAAAGAGGAATATAAGATTTTTTGGTGATTATAATTATGTGGACAAGCAATTATCAAATGAAAGACATCAGCTACCTCTCCACACTGACACAAATTGTCTCTATTAATTTTGATTTTATAGAGATGTGACGGGGATAAGCAGTGGTTTGATCTGAGTCGACACATTGTGCTTATTTGTTGCTTTGTCAAGAATTTATATTGTTTGAACCATGGAGTCCTGTATGGCTGCTGAACTGTAGTGCAATATTCTTTCCCTTTCGTTCTTACAATCGCTACAAATCTTTCCATTTATTGTATATGAATTCTTCCATTTTTGGTATAAAGGTTTTATAATCTGCTTTGGGTGTTAGTGTGGGCGGTAAGAGCCGTCCAGCGTTGGCCAACTTGTCTGCTTTCTCATTTCCATGAATGTTGGTATGACTTGGTATCCATGCTAATTGTACGTCCCTTTTGTTTATTAATTTCTTTCTTGTGACCAGGGTTAGTTCGTCAGTTTCAGCGTCTATTCCAGTTTTGCTTTGTTTCGGGCACTTGATGCACCAGAGAATATAACTGTCTTGGCGATGTCATATTGTTTTGTCTATTTTAAGTAGGGCAATGTATATAGCATAAACTAACAAAAATAACAAAATAAAAACACTAAATCACCACAATACACCAAAACACTTTTACTTTTACACTATATAAAACTCTGGAGTTTATAATCATCTGCTGATGATGCTAACATGGTTAGCGTAACGCGCGTCCAGTGTAAAAGTAAAAGTGTTTTGGTGTATTGTGGTGATTTAGTGTTTTTATTTTGCTGTGTAACACCAAAGATTCCAACCCTCAACTGTAATAAACTAACAGTTCATATAACAGTTCATACCAAATAAACTTTTAGTCACGTGATTAAGCTTGATCGGCACAGCGTTGCCCACTTTTATATATTTTCTTTTAATCAAAATATTTTAGGAAACAAAAATAAATTAATTATTAATATATAAACAGTTATTATTTGCATCAACAAAACTCACCTTGTTAACAGCACTTAAGGGGCATAAAAGGCCATTACTACCGCTTTCCCGTTCAAAATATTCTAATAAAGTTGGGACGTGTTTTTTACGATTATTAAGCTATCTTGTGCACTTCGCACTTCAAGGTCTGCTAATAAACATTTTTAACCTTAAAATATCACAACACTATTTATTTAAACCAAAAACTCGTAATACAAAACTAAAGTGTCAAAAAAATGACAATGTCAGGAAATAAATAAATAAATGCGGCGACTTCACATTTTTTACAGCAATAACTATCACCTGAATCCCCATCGCGAAATTTAAATTGCGGTTAGTCAGCCGCGGCGTCGAAATATGTACATGGGTGGCAACAATGAATTTAAAAATCGGTCCCCCGATTACGTAACTAAAAGTTTAACTGATATCAAATAGATTATGTAAACTATTAACATTATTGCTTAAAAAAAATCATTTTAAATTTCAATCTAGAGTGACATGGCCATGTTAAAAACACTAATTTTTAATCAAGGAGCCTTTGGAAAAATAGATTTGATCTTCTAATGTTTTTCGTGTCTCGTCCTGGCCGGTTAAGATGTCTAAATCGTATTTTTAATAATATCTTATTTCTTAAAATCGAACAAGGCTGCCTCGTTAGCCTATTTGGAAAAAGAATTTTTTTACGAATAATTTGGTAGTCAAAATGTCGTTATGAACAGCATGCTAGAATTTCAAACAAACCATTGAGAAAATGTCAAAAGTTGACATATGATATGTCATTCTATTCAGACTGTCATTCCCTATCGAATAAAGTAAAAAAATACCGAGGGTATCATTTAAAAATCAAAAGTTGTGGTCATTTCCGGTGATAGAGGAAGTGACCAAAAACAACAGAATAAGCCAGTCAAGCCTAATTTTTGTCATATACTACCCAGTGACCATTTTATTCCATTAAAGGAAATGTGTCCTAGGTGACGTGGATAATCTCTGTATATAATATACTGTCATATAAATCTCGTTTTTTTATCTAAAAAAATAAAAATGTTATAGGGGTGAGCCGATTTTGGGACGCACCCGGTATAGTTGCAAGGAGCAGGATCAGCAACTATGACAAATAAATATTTTTTGACAGATCATAATGGATGTATCAGATGTATCAAACACACTAACATTTTATTTTTGTTTCAGTTTCAACAACTACAAAAGATGATGGAAAACCTGGGACTACATCACCAGAACTAAAAGGAAAGAGACCCAAAACAAAACCAACATCTCCTAATAGACAAGGACCTCAACAATGCCAAGTAAGATAAATTTCTGGCTAATATAATTTTTCGAACAATGTATTGTAAGCTAAGTAATACATAACCATTATTTATTGAAAGCACAGCTTATTCAGTTACCAGCTGGTTATCTACGCTTGTTTTTGAGTACCTGCGTTTCTTCTCGTATACATGCTAACAGTCAGAGCACCATTTCAATGGAGCTCAGAACCCGAAATATATAATATCGTCTTTGATATAATACCACTGTTAAACTTCTTTAGATTTATCAAATAAATATTGTAATTTTATTTGTATTGTTTTGTTACAGGTCTGTTCGAAAGTGTTTGGAAATGCGTCAGCTCTTGCTAAACATAAGTTGACACATAGTGACGAACGTAAATACGTTTGCAACGTGTGCAATAAGGCGTTCAAAAGACAAGATCATCTGTAAGTAACATTATTTCACTTTCATTGCATAGATATTATTTAACGTTGTACAAAAAATCAAATGCCTGCAAAGAAAAATACGCCATTATTTCGAATTGGATGTTCGGTTCTTTGTATTAGGCAATTATAGCTCAAATACCGCTGTAACCTTTTCAAATCTATTGTGGCCCTCTTCTAATCTTTATGTAAGAATGTAACCTAGAGATGAGAATAAACTTGAAAAGGTCTACCCTTCGGCCTTAAGGTGGGTTCATATACTGAATTGCGAAATGCGTTTCTTTACGTAGTTCATATAATAACAAAATTCACAATTAATTCTAGTGATATTTGTCTATCTAAACACATGTTGAAAATGTCACTTGACAGGTTTATTTTTATAAGTATATTTTCGTATAATGGGACGAAGGCTACATATTTGGCGTAGAAGACAATCTATTGCTGTATATTTAATAATAAAAAACAACAAAAATAAAATACATAGGATAGTTGGAACATGTGAAATATTTAAAAAGTGAAAACAACAAGGAGAATATCAATTTAGTGTGATAAATGAGAATTAACGATGAAAAAAATTAGAAACTACCATAGAATGTCTATAAAGGATTTCGACACTCAATGGTTTTGAAAATTTTCCGACATTACCAGTTTGCAATCAAACCATTTAACTTCGTATTGCAAATTAAAAAAATATGAAATTAGTAAAAAAATAAGTACCTAATGATGATTATGCAAAATTTCTTCATACCTTTTCAGTTTCTTTCATCTTAACCAATGTTTAATTATTATTATAATCATAACAAGAAATAAATGACAGGAGATAACATATTATTATAACGAAATAAACTTAAAATTCGCAGCGAATAAAATTAAATCAAATATCATCAAAAAATAAAATTAAATCAAACATAATCATACAAAAATTAAATCAGTGTCAATATTCCCGCCCCCAGATTTTAAAATATGCGAATTTGATAAATATTAAAACAACTTTCTGTCAATTTTGCAGCCTCTGTATCTTTTTGAAATTGACCAATAACAACAATATTCGCAATTCGTTTTTCACAATTCGCATGTATATGATCTTCACCCTTTTAAAGAAAATCTAGCAACTTGGAGACTGGGCCTCCATATAAGAGCGGGGTTCAAACAAATATAACAGGCTAACAAATATTGCTACATCAAGGTATTTAGAGTATGGCAGGTCAATCTAGACACTTGTCTACTTGAAGTACTGTGGTCGCAGTGACGCCTAGCACATGACCAATACATAACACACATTTGCCTTCAATGTAGTATGTTTCTAAACTAACTATATTACATTTAGAATATGAACTCCTCTTTATACCATGTATATATTTTTATTGATGATAATGGAAATCGATATTTATATGTAAATAATATACAGGGTGGTCCTAACTGTATTCCGGAAACTTCGGCAGCATATTCTGCATATAAAAATAAGTAAAAAAGTTCGTATAAATCTATGTCCTAAAATGCTTAGTTTCGAAGATACAGGGTGTAGAAATTTCATTTTTATTTCGATTTTTCCAAATAATTTCTGTAGTAACGTCAATATTTGGATGAAAATTGGTGTCTGGAAGTTTTTTGATATGAGAAATTTGATTTTGATGTCAATATGACTCCTGTTTGTAGGGGGCGCCACTACATGTGTTTTAATTGTTTTGAAGAGTAATAACTTTTCGTCCGTATCTGTATAAAATTTCTGAGTAAAAAAATAAACATTTATGATGATTTTTATGTAAAAAGGGTCTCTTGGTAAAAATCGCTACGAGTAACGGTGCTTGAGATATTTGGAATTATCAATTTCAAAATTATCAATACCTGTCATGATTGACATAAATTAAAAATGTTGTTAACTAAATAGTTAATAGCTTGAAATCATAAATTTGAAATGTTTTTATATCAAAAGTTCAACAGAAATTGTTTTTGTCAATAATGACATGTATTGACTATTTCCATTCAAAATAACTTGAGAACGATTACTCGTAGCGATTTTTACCAAGAGACATTTTTTACATCATAAAAAGTCACAAAAATCTGTATTTTTTGACTCAGCACTTTTATGCATGTACGGACAAAAAGTTACTACTCTTCAAAATAGTTTGGTTTGGTTAAGTTGGTTAAAATACATGTAGGTGGCGCCCTGACATTAAAATCAAATTTCTCATGTCAAAAAACTTCCAGACACTAATTTTCATCCAAATATTGGTGTTACTTCAGAAATTATTTGGAAAAAATCGAAATAAAAATGGAACTTCTACACCCTGTATCTCCACAACTAAACATTTTAGGATATACATTTATGCGAACTTTTTTACTTATTTTTATCTGCAGAGTATGCTGCCGAAGTTTCCGGAATACTGTTCGGACTACCCTGTATATAAACATGGTAGTTTTCCCAATTGTATGTAAGCCTACTGAAATGTGTTTTGATTTTGTTTTTATTTCTCTCTATCTTGACATAATAATAAGTAATGTCCTGATGATTTTTTATTTCTTCAGATAAAAAAACGAGATTTGGTATGTTAGTATATGTCATAAATTAGGATTGATTGACGTATTCAATTGTTTTTGGTCACTTCCTGTTTCGCCGGAAATTATTACAACTTTTGATTTTTAAGTAGCACCCTCGGTATTTTTTTACTTTATTCGATAGAAAACGACATTCTGAATAGAATGACATGACATGACATATCAATTTTTGACATTCTCGCTAAATAAATAATAGTATTTTAAATTTCAATTTAGAGTGTCATGGCTATGTTAAAAATACTAATTCTTAATCAAGGAGCCTTGGAAAAATAGAATTAATCTTCTAATGTTTTTAGTGTCTTGTACTAGCCGGTTAAAAAATACCCAAATCGTATTTTTAATCATATCTCATCGTTTTCAAATAGGGTGGCTCATTAGCATATTTGGAAAAAGCATTTTTTTACGAATAATTTGATGACACTTGGTATTTCGAGTCAAATTTTCGTTAAGAACCGCGTTATAATTTCAAATAAACCATATGCGAAAATGTCAAAAATTGACAAATGATATGTCATTCTATTCAGAGTGTTATGTTCTATCGAATAAAATAAAATATACGTGGATACCATTTAAAAATCAAAAGTTATAGTCATTTCCGGTGAAACAGGAAGTGACCAAAAACAATTGAATACGTCAATCAATCCTAATTTATGTCATATACTAACATACAAAATCTCGTTTTTTTAACAGAAAAAATAAAAAAGTTATAGGGGAGAGTCACTTTTGAGACGCACCCGGTATTTCATTTTAGATCTAGAACAGTAGAAATAAAATTATTTTTATTTTTTGTTTC
>NW_022147145.1:45436-65761 GCF_002938485.1 Sitophilus oryzae
CTAAAATTTTTTAAATGAGCGCGACAAAAAAGTCTTATGAGTATCTATAAGCGCGAGAAACATAGTTTATTGAGACCCACCCGGTCGGCAGCCGATGCGGCTGACGTAACAGTATTTTGGAGTACTTCAAATTTTCATAAAAACAATTTTTTTTCGGTTTCATTTCAATTATTTGCAGGCTTTTAATTCAGAGATTATTTCGTTGCAATTAAGTTACCATGTACAAATATGTATTTATAAATTAAATATTGATGTGCATAGTGTAAATAGTTTTTAATTACTGCAAATAAATATTTTAGTAACTACTAATTTCGCTACTAACTACTAAATCACAATGGATAAAAACATTTAGAAGTTGTGTAGTTTGTAAAAAGTTAATAGTGACAAAGTTGTTGTTTTTGATGAAGGCAGACTACAAAAATGGAAAGAATTTTTAAAAGTGCGCCAACAACATGGTTTACAATTTAAAGTGGTTTTACCAGAAAACGTATAGTCCCGACAAAAGGGTACCATGTACAGTGCTAAAAATAAGTATTCACCAGATTTTATTAAAGTACCATTGTTAATCTTTCTAAATAGTTTCAAAAGTAAGTAAAAATTAACTACTTTTAGCCAGGCGTTAAAATTACTTTTTTATATTGTCAGGTCATAAAATTAATAATAATATAATATGTCACAAAAGTATAATAATAATTATACTTTTGTGACGTTTGAAAAAAATATATTTTATATTATGCTAATTTATAAATAATTATTCGTCTTTTTATTCTTTCAGATACAAAATACTTAAGTTAAAAAGTCTTCTTATTGAAACGATTTCAATCATACATTTTTATTAAAAAATGTTTCTTTTATTTATTCAATATTAGTTAGTTTTCTTTAAAATTTTACGACTCCAAAATGTTGTTACGTGAGGTGCCGACGCGACGGGTCTCAATAAACTATCTTTCTCGCGCTTATAGATACTCATAAGACTTTCTTATCGCGCTCATTTAAAATCATTATTCGCGTCAGGCAAGTATTAAATCCCATTGAATTCGTCTGGCAATTAACACATATTTTTTAATATCATCTAATAAGAACGCTGTAAAAATTTTAGAATGCCTAAGTATGTTTTCCAGGTATAATAATTAAACATATTTGGAATGATCGGGTTACACTTTAAACCGAAAAAAAAGTCTAAGCATACTTATTTCTAGGTTAAATAGATGCTAAAATTTAAGAATAAACAAATTTCAAGTTGCCTAAAGAATGTTTTTGGATTTATTTTTTTGCAAATGTTATGGGTTGCGCCGTAGCGAAATACCCCCAACCCCCAGCCAGACTTAGGATTCTGGGTTCACCAGTTAATAAACTATACACATTTTAGTTATTCTAGCTTGCCTAAGATATGTTCTCTAAATATGTCGTCAGCTCTTAGGCTAACAATCTGAATATTCTCTGACACAAATTGTGAGAAATTACCAGCACACTTGTTCGCTATTTTCGTATAAGATCCAGCATAATTAACTACTTTGAAGATCTTGTAATAGAAAAAAGCTACAACGTGAAAAAAGCTACAAGAGTGCCTATTTAGATACAAAATGCAGCATTTTTTCTGCAATTGTGGGTTTATTACAATTTATTTTTCCGTGTTTTCAAGAATAAATAATGAACTATTTTATATGTAGGTCCTACAAACAGGAGGGGGGAGGGCGCGAAGGCTGAGGCCCGAGTGGCAATCGCCACCCTGACTATATGGCCAGTACGACCCTGTATAATGGTATTTATTTGTTTCTTTTTAAAAACCAAATAAAGACAATAAAAAAACCAAATGAAAACTTAATCAACGTTTTTCCCGAACCTAAATCCCAAAGAAAATCAAACATTTTAGAATATAATGTAGAAACAAGGTTCAAGAACATTAAATTTGCCAAGGATTGTATTTATATCGACACAAGTATATGTATATGTCAATTAGGATTGATTACGACGTATTCAGTGTTTTCGGTCAATGACTACAACTTTTTTTTGATTTTTTAAATAGCACCCCGGTATTTTTTACTTTTATTCGATGTCACTCTGAATAAAATGACATCTGATTTTCATTTTTTTTTAAAACAGTTTTTTTTAATTTTAATATAGAGTTGTAATGATATAATTAATGACCTCGTGAAATGCCGAAACTACAGTTTATACCAAATAAACTTTAGTCACGTGATTAAGCCGGTCAAGCTTAATCACAGCGTTGTCCACTTTTATATACAGGGTGAGTTTCCTACGATATTCTCTATGGTATCTCCGGAAACTACTGGCGATAGAGTCGGTTAAATGAGGAAAAAATTGCAGTTTTATTGAGATTATAAATATGCGCCTTTCAGATTTTTGAAAAAAGTTCATGAAAACACTAGATGTTTAGAAATAAACAAATTTGACTGTTTTTTAAAATTGTCCCTAATTCCATTATAATCTATTTTAGACAAAAAGTCTTCAGATAAAAAGTTGTAGATAATCACATCCTAATGAGTTTGTGTTCTCCATTGCGATTTTCACTAAAGCCTGTCGTACGAGCATATGACTTCAGCTGTTTTTTGAAGTAAAACCATGGTTAGCTATGACTTTCATAAAGCGCCGCATTTTTCAAGCTTTTTAACGATATAAGCTATAATGTGTTTTTCAAAAATTACACAGGGATTATAACCAATTCTTATCTTTCTTGACTAATTTCATATAGTTAGCCATGGAAACAAAAGTTCAATCGTCGTTGCTCTCAGAAATGTGAAACTGTCACATCCAAACTTTGTAAAATTAAAATAAAAATTGTAAATTAGGATTATTGATTCAACTTTTGTAGCCATACAGTTTCGGAGATACGTTGACCGGTGAATGTTACGTTTTTTAGAGAAAGGTTTTCAAGACATGTTAGAAAAGTTAAATTTAGATACTCGCGCATTAATAAATTAGTTTCCAACTTATGGCTTTCATTATGACACACCAACCCCAATGAAAGAAATGTTCAAAAATTATATCATAATTATGTAGATTCAGGGATAGGAAGAGGTGGACAATTGCATGGGCCTCCTCAGTCACCTGACCTATCCATTTTAGATGTTTTATGCGGTATGGTTAACAATAAGGTTTACAAAGAACTTATGAATTAAGAGGCACTCGAAGAGGCGGTACAGGAGATGTTTAATTAAGTCGACCGGTCGTTGTGAGAACATCTAGAAATTCAGTTTTAAAAAAGATGCATTTATGTACTCAAAGCAATGGCAAAGTTTTTTTGAACATTTTCCTAAAAATAACTTGTAAAGTGTATGTAGTGATATTACTTTTTAAATTTTAGTTTGTGTAATGTAAATTGTAAAATCGTTTAATAAAAAAAATCTAATAGACTTTTATAAGTTATAAATCATAACAAAATAAGAACACCAACTAAGCGAGAGTAGTCAAGAAAGATAAGAATTGGCTATAACTAAGTATTAATTTTTTGAAAAAAAACTTATATTAACTTATATCGCTGAAAGCTTTAAAAAATGGCGTTTTTTTATGAAGTAATGGCCAACTATGATTTCCATTTAAAAATACATATTATGTTTGTGTCATATATAAAAAATGACAGGCTTTAGGAAAAATCGGAGAACACAAACGCATTAGGGATGTGATTATCTACAACTTTTATCTGAAAACTTTTTGTCTAAAATAGATTATAATGGAATTAGGGACAATTTTTAAAATAGTCAAAATTTGATTTTTTCGAAATATCTAGTAAGCCATGAACTTTTTCAAAAATCTGAAAGGCGCATATTTATGACCCCACAAACATTTAACCGACGGACGCTCTATCTCCAGTAGTTTCCGAGATAGCCATAGAGAACATCGTAGGAATGTCACCCTGTATTTTCTTTTAATCAAAATATTTTTTTTTTTGATTTAAGTAAAATATACAGGGTGGTCCGAACTGTATTCGGAAACTTCGGAGCATATTCTGAATAAAATAAGTAAAAAAAGTTCGTACTCCAATGTATGTCCCTAAAATGGTTAGTCACGGAGATACAGGGTGTAGAAGTTTCACTTTTTATTTCGATTTTTTTCCAAGCAATTTCTGAAGTAACGATGAATATTTGGAAGAAAATTGGTGTCTGAGATATTTTGACATGAGATATTTAATTTTGATGTCAATATGACTCCTACTGGTAGAGGGCGCTACCTACATATTTTTAACACTGGTTTGAAGAGTAGCCTTTTCGTTCGAGCCTGTATAAAACTGAGTAAAAAATATACATTTACGACGTTTTTTACGCGAAAAAGGTATCTTGGTAAAAATCGCTGCGGGTAATGGTTTTCGAGATATTTCAAATATAAATTATCAATACCTGTCATCATTGACATAAATTAAACATGTTGACTCAGGGGCGCAGATACGGGAGGGGTAATGGGGGTAATTATCCCTCCCAGGAAAAAAAATATAAATAAGAAAATCTGGTATAAAATAAAATTGTCACAAAATAAAATAATAATGTCAACGTCAAAATGCAAGTCCAGAACAATCTTAGTTTATTTTTTTTTTCCATATAGTCACAATACCTTTGAGCGAAAATTTAATTTAAGCGTATTACTTTATTTAAATATTGCTGCCCCTCCCAGACTCAATCTCTGGATGCGCCACTGTGTTGACTAAATAGTTATTAGATTGAAATCATAAATTTGAAATGTTTTTGTGCCAAAAGTTCGACAGAAACGGTTTTTGTCATCATTTTTTGCAGAAAAATTTATGATTAATTTAAAAAAAGAAAAATTTCCCAAATTTATTATTTCAGTGAAATAACTATCTCTACTCAACGTGTTTATTTTTCGTCAATAATGACATGTATTGACTATTTCAATTTTAAATATCTTAAGAACGGTTGTTCGTAGCAATTTTTACAAAGAGATATTTTTTACGTAAAAAGTCACAGAGATGTATATTTTTTCGCTCGGTAGTTTTATACAGGTACGTACAAAAAGTTATTACGCTTCATAACAGTTAAAACACATGTAGGTGGCGCCCTCTACTAGTAAGAGTCATACTGACATCAAAATCAAATTTCTCATGTCAAAAAACTTCCAGACACCAATTTTCATCCAAATATTGACGTTACATCAGAAATTATTTAGAAAAAATCGAGATAAAAATGAAACTTCTACACCCTGTATCTCTGAAACTAAGCATTTTAGGACATACATTTATAGGTACTTTTTTACATTTCTATCTGCAGAATATGCTGCCGAAGTTTCCGGAATACAAGTCGGACCACCCTGTATAAACAATTATTATTTACATCAACAAAACTCACCTTCTTAACAGCACTTAAGAAACATAAAGGGCCATTACTACCGCTTTCCCATCATTCAAAATATTTTATGAGATGAGTTTTTTACGGCTATTAAGCTATCTTGTACACTTCACACTAAAAGATGTTCTAAAAAGAACAATGTTTGACTGCAAGGTCTGCTAGTAAACATTTTTAAGCTTAAAGTATCACAACACTATTTATTTAAACCAAAAACTCGTAAAACAAAACTAAAGTGCCAAAACGAATAACAATGTCAGAAAATAAATAAATAAATGCGGCAACTTGACATTTTTTACAGCAGAGCTGCCACCTGGATCCCCAGCGAAAATTTAACTTCTACTTAGTCAGCACGGCGCCGAATTGCTAATGGTTGGCAACAATGAATTTAAAAATCGCGCCCCCGATCACCTAACTAAAAGTTTATTTGATATGAACCGTAGTTTACCAAGTCATTACAAATTTGTTTCGCCAAATTAATTTTAACGTTACCTACCGGTGAGCAACTGAGCAATCTCAAAAAAAAAAGTATGTTTATGGCTACCGGTAGATGAAGATTGATGGTGACATATAAAAGTCGTAATATATCTTCAGTGAAAACCTATAAAAGAGAATATTAATAGACATTGCAAAGGTTATATGGAATCAGCCAATGATATATTTTAGTATAAGGATTAAATACAAAACACGTCGTTAAATCTAACACTAAATAAAACGGTTTAAGTTTTATGCAAATCGATAAATTTTAATGTCACAAAAAATCAACGGTATAATAAAATTGAAACAGCGAAGAGCAGAACAACTACATAAATTGCCATCAGAACGTGTAGCAGAGGAGCCCAAGACGCTAAATGGGGAGATCGGGGAAGTTGGCAACTCATTAAAAGCAGGAATTATAAAATACGATCCTGCTGGGGCTGCTACAATCCTGCTTTATCCTGCTTTAAATCCCAACCCAGCCACACCTACCAATTTTGAGCTATAGTTACTTTTATTTTGGTTGCTGACTTCCCAGTTGACAACACATGAGAAGCAGGATCGTCAAAACTGGTTCCTGCTTGCGCTGCTGCATCCTGTTGCATCCTGCTCTAAATTTCATCCCAGCAACACTTGCCGTTTTTAAGATACAGCAAGTTTAAATCTGATTGGTGACGTCGCACATAGCAACACAATAAAAACCGGATGGCCAAAACAAGTTCCTGCTTTTGCTGCTATAATCCCCTTTACCAGCCACTCTTGCCGTTTTTGAAATACAGCAAATTTCGTTTTGATTACTGGAAATCGGGATTGGGGAATTGGGGTTTTCCAATCATGTAACCTGGAAAAAATCAAATATAAAATACTTGTAATAATTCCTTTCACAACGAGACTGCCAGTAAATTACGTAAGAATACCCAGGGGCTTATTGGGGATGTGAACTGGAAAAAAAACATTAAACAAATATCTATGAAAAATTAAATTTTTATTAAACAAAAAACTAAAAAAAACTATAAATCACGAAAGATTACATCACGTGACAATTTTACTGTTTAACAAAAACAATCGATACCGCCAATTCAAATGTGTTAGGCAGAGACAAAAACAATACAAAAGCTGCGGGACATACATATACATACATACATACATACATACATACATACATACATACATACATACATACATACATACATACATACATACATACATACATACATACATACATACATACATACATACATACATACATACATACATACATACATACATACATACATACATACATACATACATACATACATACATACATACATACATACATACATACATACATACATACATACATACATACATACATACATACATACATACATACATACATACATACATACATACATACATAAGTTATTACATTGCAAATTAAATAAAAGCTTTTAAAAACATTTTTAAAAACAAGCTTTTATTTAAATGCTCTAAATCAACTTATAATCTCATTACACAATTTATATGATATAAAATGGGGGGGCTAACTTTTTTTTTACTTTTTTAGAGGGCTTAGCTCCCATCTAGTTGTACCAGTACTTGAGACTGTTTTACCAGCGAACTGATAAAAAAATAAATAGTAATTATCAGGACCGGACTTAGCGAAGTTGCCGCCCCAGGCCAAAAAATATTGCCGCCCCTTAACATTTTTTTTAATAAAAAAAAATGACGGATATAAAAAACATTTATTTGAATACAGGACCAACAACAGAATAGACCGACAGAACAGATCAACACAGAACATAAAATAAATATTAAAATATTCATATAAAATGACAACAAACGAACAACAAAACTATAAGGTTTGCTTATATGCCTATAAAGGCATACTACGTACTTTTTTGTTCGCAAAATTATCAATTACTTCATCGTAATTGATAGTTTTTAAAAGATCGGACTCTATATGTAAAACTGCCAAATGATTTAGACGTTCTGTTTCCATAGTGGACCGTAAATAAGTTTTAATACGTTTCAATGCAGAAAACGAGCGTTCAGCAGAACAGTTAGTAATAAAAGTACATGTGAAGATTCTTAATGCTATGAAAGTATTTGGAAACAGGTCTTGAGCGTTTGTTTCATAAATTACTTTAAGAAGCTCTCTAGCAGATGGTTTTGCTGACTTAATGCATTTTATAAATTCACGAAAATGTATTAATTAATTAGGCATTGACTCATATAAATCATTTGGATAACAGGTTATTAAATGTCTGGACTTATCGATAATGTCGTCAATACTTAAAGTAGATAAATCACTAAAGAAACCAAATTTGGTAGAAAAGTCATTGTAGGAACTTTTCCTGTAGGAAATTTCAAGGATTAATTTATCAATAATAACATTAAATACATTTATCCTAAAATCGTCCCTAGCGTTAAATAGAGTTTCATTATCACTGGTTTCATCAAATTGTCGTTTCCGTTTCACTTTTCTCTTTTTATCTGCCGCATATTCTTTCTCACCGAACAATTCTATGGCCCTTCTTTCATATTCCTCAAATGATTTAGTATTATCTAGATTTCTAATCTAAGAAAAATATTATTCCAATGAGCTATATAAATCGGCAGCAAGTTGTAGATCAATATCCACAATTTGAAGCTTTTTATTGACCGCATCTAATCTATTTAAAACATCTGTCCAAAATACCGCCATAAAACCCATTTCTAGGCTTTTGAATTGTTTAAGGAGACTAGAAGCATATAACTGGGTTTTAGGCTTTTTGGTATCGTCTGCAGAAATTGACTCCAACGTGGATTTTATTTCATTGGAAGACAAAGATAGTGATTGGCAAGCTTCATTTCGTGCAGACCAACGCGTTTTTGATAATTTTTTTAATGTTTTTGAATTTATTTTTTTTATATTCGAGGTATTTATGTATTTATTATCTGGATGCATGGTACAATGCAGTAAAAAATAACCCTAGTGAATTATATATTATAAACAATAATAATAGTTAAGTAAATAAATATGTAATCGGCTAAGGCAATATTCGAAATATTTTATGAACAAATAAAAGTTAAAAAAAAAGATAAATATTTTGGTATGCTCAAAATTTGCCGCCCCTAAAAATCTGCCGCCCCAGGCCCGGGCCTAGTTGGCCTAGGCCTAAGTCCGGCACTGGTAATTATAATATATTCAGTTTAAAAAATAAGATCTTTGATGTAATAATAAAAACAGGAAATTAATTAAGTATGGGAAGAATATTTTATACGTGGTACGTTAAATCATCGATAAATCCTCATATCGAGTTCGAACTATAATTTGCCTATTTAATAATAAACGCTGCTACTCACATTTCAACCTTCACTTTTAACTGCACACATTCTTCCATTTCACTATTGTCTACATTCCGCATTTTCCTCAATAGCTTACCATAATCTCTGTCGAATTTACGATGAGAACGATAACATGTTTCTCGTTTAATAATTTCACCCTTGAAACTTTGTTTTTTGCTTATTAAGATTGATGGATGTTAAATTGTTGATTGTACAAAAGGTAGTTTAGTAAATTAATAAACCGGAAAGCAGAAAGTAAAAATTAAATTATACTTAAGTACTCTTCTACTGTATAAAATATAAAGCCTATGAAATATGAAGAAAAAAATCGGAAAAATTCAAAAAAATAGTATCATAAAATACCATACGATAAAAAAAAGGAATGGGGGAATAACAATAGCCCTAGACGTCGTACTCTTCTTCACTTTTCGTTCTGTGCGTTCTGCGCTAAAGGTACTCGGCTCCGCGGATGGCGGAGGGCAGATGTCAATTCTAGAATTCTAGACTAGCGTGGGACTCTGTGTCTGCTCTAAATACTTGAGGCGGACGTAGCATTGTTACGTTGGCCTGGATACCAGGGCACGAGGATCACAAGGGTAACGAAAAGGCAGATGAAAGGGCCAAGCAAGGCTCATCAATGCCATTTATAGGCCCAGGAACCCTTCTGCGGCGTTGCAAAGGCGGTCACGGGAATGGTCACAGAACGATGGGTGGCCAACAAATCTCTAGAATCGTGGAGAAACTCACCAGGGGCGAGACAGGCAAAAAAGTTCATTGTAGAACATTCGCCAAAATCAACTGTAGACCTGATAAGCAAGGACAGAAAGACAGTCAAAGCTGTAGTGGGTCTACTAACAGGGCATTGTAAGCTGAATAGGCATCTAAAGCTGATGGGACTGACAGACGAAGTTTTTTTGCCAATCTGAAGAAGAAACGACAGAATACATTTAATGTCATCGGTGCGGCAGCCTGGCAAATGTGCGGTTCTCGGTAATAGGCAATGTTAGGCCATTGCCACGGAGCTACATGGAGGGTTCAGTCTCAGGAGAATATAATCTAAAGATCAGAAGAGGACCAGAATAGATCTAAGAAGGTCGCAGTGGATCAGGCCGAGAGCCACCTCTAGGAATCTAATCTTCTTTATTTTTTAATAGTGCTTACTGCCCACAAACTTGTGAGAAAGCATGCTGTTAACATGCTCAACAGCAGCAATGGATGTCATCCTACACATAACATCACTGCACATTGTCATCGGTAGTTAGGCCAATGTGACAATGATTAGAATGATCATTCACGGATTCAGCACTGGGGTATTTTTAGGTCAGGGCTTGGAACACCAAAAACAAAAATTCCACTCCTCAACTTCCTGTAGTGAGCAATAAAAAAAATATTGGAAGAGAAACGTTTGCTCGGCATGTAAAAGACCATACGTGGTATACTGATGCTCCCAAAACCAAATCAACGTGGGGATAGGAGTATTTGGAACTAAATTTCCGCTGGGGGATTCAGATGATGGTAGCTCTGCTGTTGCCAATATGTGCTCAACGCGTATCCAGAACACGATTCGCATGGCAACGAGAATACCAAAATCGACTGCCTTGCGTTTCGCTGATCGAATACCTGCGCTCACGGCTTTGAAAGCGTAACGTTTTTATGTCAAAGTTACAGAATACGGTTTGAAATTTTGATGCAAAAATCCGGCTATACCGCATAGAAGAAATGTAACCTAACCTAACTTTTATCTCATTTTAATATTAACTATGAACTCTTGGGTATAAACGAAACAAGGATCCTTGAAAAAAAAATATTTTTAATACAAAATAAAGTTAATCTTAAAACAATACTGGTGTACTTAAATACTACATTATAAAACCAGGTAACGTTGATTATAACTTAATCAAAAGTACTGTCTGTAACAATATAACATTTTTAATGAACAAAATCGGTTAAAGCTATTAGGAATTCAGCAGTAACTAATACTAATCATCTCTAAAATCAAAATTTTTATCCTTATTTGCATTTTCCGAATTCTGTTCCTTACTGTTCTTGCTCTTCCTGGGCCAATTATTGTTCAAACCGATAGAAGCTGCGTGTTCTGCTTCGTCCACTTTTGTAGTTGTGAAACGGGGATGCTTGCTGGCCTGTCAAAATATAAATTATATAATAATAGCTCCCGTATATAGCGTTTAACGCCTTGGGAGAAGCAAGGTACAGCTTGCCATACTAGAGCCGTTCGGTATACAAGGAAGGTAATGTGGCTAGCACTACGCTTTAACCGCCTATTATTACCTCAGGATTGTGAATCCCAAGTACTCATTTAAAGCCGAGCGGTGTCTCACTCGGGTAAAAAATGTACACGTACTGCCAAAATATCCTTCCACTGCTAAGCGACTGCCAATGACTATGAAGAAGACTGCCTATGACTGCCATGTAATTATTATAAGTGACTGCCATAAGACTGCCAATGACTGCCAGCGACTGCCAAGAAAATGTACATGTAATTCCAATAGTGAGACACCCCTCGTTTAAAGCTGAGTCGGCTTAGGTACCCAAACTATTTTTATTTTAATAAAAAGTCGCCTGATGCAATGCCGGCTGTGGGAATCGAACCCACTACCTTGAGATTGGTAGACGAGAGCCTGTACCTCTACGCCACCGGGCACCACCAAAATATAAATTAATTCTTAAAAATATTTAGAAAAAATTGGCCAAGTGCGAGTCGGACTCGCGCACGAAGGGTTCCGTACCATTCATTATTCACTATATTATTATAAACTTTTTTTCCGATTTAGCTGAAATTTTGAATGCGCTTATAAGTAATTTAAAAAAAAATGAAGAAACACATTACTAAAAATTGTATTAATCAATAATAAATATGTAAAAAGTAAAAATAAATATGTAAAAATTAAAAAAAAAACATTAAAAAAAAGTCGCCTTGACTAGGATTCGAACCTGCCCTACTACGGCTCCAACGTCATAGCAGCGTAAAGTCCTAACACTTTAAACCACGCGGTCACCGAGGACTTGTAAGATTCTATATAAAATTCTTACTTAAAAGATAATGTTTAGTGAAAGTACTTTTTTATTTATAAACATTTATTTAATTCTATTTTTAGTATTTGTTCTTATAGCGGCAACATAGATATATTATTTGTAAAAATTTCAACTGTCTAGCTATAACGGTTTATAAGATAGACCTTTGTGACAGACGGACGGACGGACGGACGGCAAACTCTTAGTAATAGGGTTCCCGTTTTTTTCCATTTGGGTACGGAACCTAAAAAGCTTTCACTATATACAGGGTGGTCGAACTGTATTCCGGAAACTTCGGCAGCATATTCTGCAGATAAAAATAAGTAAAAAAAGTTCGTATAAATGTATGTCCTAAAATGCTTAGTTTCGGAGGTACAGGGTGTAGAAGTTTCATTTTTATTTCGATTTTTCCATATAATTTCTGAAGTAACGTCAATATTTGGATGAAAATTGGTGTCTGGGAGTTTTTGGCATGAGAAATTTGATTTTGAAGCCAATTTTTTGAATTCCTATGACTTGTCGAGGCGCCACCTACAATTTTTTTAACTGGTTTGAAGATTAATAACTTTTCGTCCGTACCTGTATAAAAACTGCTGGTAAAAAAATATACATTTACGACGTTTTTACGTAAAAACGGCTCTTAGTAAAATCGCTGTAATGGTTCTCGAGATATTTGGAATCGAAATTATCAATACCTGTCATCACTGACATAAATTAAACATGTCAACTTGTAGGTGGCGCCCCTACAAATAGGAGTCATATTGACATCAAAATCAAATTTCTCATGGGATTTCTAGACACCAATTTTCAACCAGATATTGACATTACTTTAGAAATTATTTGAAAAAATTGAAATAAAATGAAACTTCTACACCCTGTATCTCCAGAAACTAAGCGTTTTTAGGACATATATTTATTTTAACTTTTTTATATATTTATCTGCAGAATATGCTGCCGAAGTTTCGGAATACTACAGTTCGGACCACCCTGTATAATAAAAAACAATTTCACTTTTACAAAACTAAAATTGTAGCCTTACCGATTCAGTCGTCAATGATGTTTTCCTCGGCATAGTCCCCGATACTCTGGAACTCTCTCCACAAGGCTGTGACATCTGCGTCAAAAACTGCGGTCTATTTCTCATTCCTGCTTCTGTACCCTTCCCTATGAACACTCCCTCTAGTTTACTAAAACCCCCAGTCGCCTCGTTTTGCGTTCTACTACTAAACGGAATATCGCTAGCCCTTCTGGGAACCCCACAAATATCTAAATAACTATTTACTGGTGGGAGATTTACCATGAAAACTCCTCGACACCTAGATATCTTAGGCGGTTCTATGTAGGTCTCTTTAACCAAAATAGTGCCTGGCGTGAGTTTGGTCAATAGATCCGTATCTTTTTCTAATTTCTTGGTAGCGCCAGTGTTTAAATTCTTTCCAAAGTCAATATTTTCACGGTTTTGTTGTCTTTGGTGATGTCGAAAAACTTCTCCTTTGCTTGTGCTCCATTTCAGGCAACCCACGTTAGCTATGTTGACGTTTGTGTTTGTACTAGATACGTCTTTTCAATTTACTAGAAGTCCATCACTAAGTTTTTAAGGTCTGATGGGTTCATGTCACTGGTCTTGGTGTAAAGGGAGTGGGCTCTTTTGATGTTAGAAATAGGTTTCATGTTGTAGTAATCGTTTGATCGAAGAATGTTATTGTAAACGCTGATATTAGCTGTTGAGGGTGATATAACTTTAGGGGTGATAGAACCAGAACTGCCGCTCTCGGTCAAACTTGTTCTTAGTGCGTTGCAGTTGTCGATAAAGGACTTTGAAGCCTGACTGGTTAGGGTGTCAGAGTTGTCTTCTTTGTCCAGGTCTTCGGTGAGGGTGAAATCGAATTCTAGCGCCGAGGATGAGCCGGCTGTGGCTTCGTTCGTATTAAAATCCATTTCCGAGCCGTAGGATATTGGAGTGATCTCCCCGCTTTCTTCTAGAAATAAACAAATAATTTTACTATTGTATATATAGTTTTTGATATTGGCGACATGATTGCATACATACAGGGTGTTCCACTTAAGATGGATACAAGCCAATATCTTGGTTGTTTGTTGAACGATCTTTTTCATTTTTGGCAGGAGGCTGTATGGCTATAAGACCTACATTTTGCCCAGGGTAAGAAATGCGATACCTCATAGACGTACGTTTGAATGGGGTTTGATATTTTTTGAGTCAAGAGTAAACTACCCTTAGGACAGTATTTATTTCAAATCTGATAAATTATATTGAATCTTCCTTACCCAAGATACTTAAGTTCTAATTTTACAAAGTAGACTTTATTAAATTTGGTTCTGGTTCAATTTAAAAATTTCAATTTTAAAATCAAGCAATGGCTGATGTAAAATGTCTAATAATTGTGATTAATTAATTTGACTTACCTCGGGGTTTATGTAAGTTAGCATAGAACTCCGAAAACTCGATAGATCCGGATATTTCCTTATCCAACGTATCCAGAGTCATGCCAACGCTTCCTAGGTCGTTATCCAAGCCGGGAGCGGTGGGAAATATCTTGGATAACTCGTCAAGATTAAGGCTAAAATATAAAGCGGTATTAAAACATAGACTCTAAAACATCAGCTTCCAAAACAGTTAGCAGAACAACATTATAAACATAACACATTGTATAATTATTACTACATATTTGTCTATTATTTACAACAAACATGTTATCGCGATATAAACAGAGCAAGGAAAAACGACTGAAAAACTTGTCTGCGTGGATTCTATTTTTTATTTTTTTTAGTTATTATATACAGGGTTGTTCACCACATACGACACGGAGTATTCTAGCTAAACTATTAGATTATTACAAAGTGTAAATTTTGGGTTCGTTAAAGGACTATTAGAGCTACAATTTAAAAATAATTTTACAAGATTCAGAGGGTCCCAAATAAGTAAAATATATTATAGTTATATTTTTTTAAATGGAACACCCTGTATATTATTCTATTTTTAGATTTTACTATTGAAATAAAGGTAAATTTGATTAAGGTTTATCACCTTAATTAATTTTGTGAAATTGCAGTAAAAAATTTAAGGCTTTATTTCTCTAAGGGTAGAAGAAGAATATTTAGTCTTTTTAAGACTAAATATTTACTGAAGATTATGTATTGATCAGACATTGTGTTGCAATAATAAAAATTATACTACCTTGTATAGAGTGTCCAAAAATTGATGTTAAATAATTACCAGCTTTAAACGGCAATAACTTGTTTAATTTAAATAGAACACCCTGTATATTTTACGTGAATCAGATGCAGAATTAAATTGTCTATCAAATTGTATTATACCATTTTCTACCTCTCTCTTCAAGTTTTCCTAGAAAGTGTATTTTCTGATAATTTAGACCTCATTTATCACAATACCCATGGAATATTGACATTTTAGATTTTTTTAAAGCAACATATGTACAAAATGTAGCGATGGGAACTATCGAATGAATTAGACTATCGAATGGTTAATGAATGAATGATTTCAACTATCGAATGGTTTTATTCGAATAAAATCATTCATTCATTTGTATACTAAAGCATATGTGACAACCTCGCCGTGCGACTAAATGGTTATCGTTGAGCCACGACTATCGAATGCTTTTGATAAAGATAAATGAAATTTAGTATTCGTTTGATTTTTGTATGCGTCAGTGCATTATTAGTTCTTCCAAATTTTTATAACTTCGCCGTATAAATACTGTGCTATTTTTGCGTTTATTCAAATAGTTAAAATACTAAAATAGTAGTTATTTTTTAATTTTATTTATTGACGATTGTGTGCATGTGCAGGTGGTCAAAATTTTTCCGAAAATTTGTGTGGTTTTCCGTAGTCCGATCTTTCAATTATTTAATTTTATATGGTATATGGTCTATTTTTTAATGGGAAATTTTGAGAAGTAGCAATTTTTAAGAGAGATGAGATGAACTTACAATTAATTTTAAAAATACATATTTGTATTTTAGATGTTTTAATAATATGAATTAGTTGAACTTAATAATCATATTTAAGTAATGTGGTTAAGTAAATGGTTATCGAACTCAAACTATGGGGTGAGAAAATTAAAATGAAAGTTTTACACGTGCCAATTTTAAAAAAAAGTTAACGATGTTTGTATTTTGTTTATGCTAATTCTCTTACATGTAGTTTTTTGCGAAGAAATATTTCATTTATTTTTTAAAGTAAATGCCAGTAAAAGTAATATAATTAATTAATATAATTTTTAAATAGAGATATAAAGCACCTAATATAAATAATTTTGATTTCTAATTTTTTATTTATATTTTCGTTCCATTACACTGCATGCTTAGAAAATTAATAAATGTTTATATTTCATGATTTTAAAATTTGTTGTTAATATAACAAATTAGTTCTGTAATTATTATTATTTAACAAACCAACGTTGCCAAAAAATTTAAAGACTATATTATTTTTAAATAGGATCTAATATAAATAATTTTGACATCTAATTTGTTGTTTATATTTTGCTACTACTTAAAAAAATATTGATATTAAATCATTTTAAATTTTGTTGTTAATAGGTATAACAAATTATTACTGTTATTATTATTTATTAAACCAGTCTTTGCTTAAAAACATTAAAAATCACTTTCATGTTCTTACATCCAAAATAACAAGTATTATTGCAGTGTAACAACAGAATATTAATAAAAAAAAATGCAGAATATATAGACATACTATCCCTAACTAACTAAAGCCAAACAATAATATTCTTTGCTAATATCAACTAATGCCAAAATATGGCAACAGCGCCCTTCATAATGTATTTTCTGTGTAAATACTAGCACCTCAATAAAAAAAATAATGTGTCCTTATCTATATCTGACTCCGCAAAAAATCAAAGATGCCGGCTTCTTTCATAGCATTGCCACCGACTGCTGTCGGGTTTCTCGGAAAGAAACCTACGTCGCCGGGCGACAACTAAAATTCAGTTAATATTTTATTATATCGATCCTGACGAATAAATGAATTTCATAAATGAATGAATTTTATAAATGAATGGTTTTTGCTGCCGAATTACTAGAATACAATATTTCAAGGCAGATGACGGATCTATTCAATAATTTTTATTCGAATAGTTTTCAACGAATGTTTTCTTACTAACTATCGAATTATTCGAATGAATTGCAACTATCGAATGTTTCGATAGTATTCATTCGATAGTTCCCACTACTAACAAAATGTACAGGTGGTAAAAATACTATTATTGCAAGCCCATTTGTTTTCAAAAAGAAAACTATTTAAATCTTTGTAAAAGAGTATACGAATTAAATATTCCACCATTATTTCTGCCCAAAAATTAGTTAATTACATACTTAATTTATTTTTTAATTAACAAATATTCTATTAAATGAAAATGTGGATTTGACTCAGAAATTATTATAATAATAAGTTATGAAAATGAATGTCTCTGTTGTTATAAATAAGCATTCGTCAAAAAATGAAATAAAATTTATAAGGTGTTACTTTTTACCACACAGACAGTGTATGTATTAGACAATAATGTTTTTTATTTATATTAGACAATACATATACAAAATTCAGTTTTTTAGTATTAAGAGCAATTATTATTAATCAACGTAAACAGTCAATTAATGTAGTTTGAATACTGGGGTCATATTAATTGGTCCTCTACAAAACTCTCTTTAAACAATTTGTTTTATTTTTTCTGTAAAAACAATCTAAAATGTCAATATTCCATGGTGATAAATGAGGTCTAAATTATAAGAAAATGTATTTTCTACGAAAACATGAAGAGATAAGTAAAAATGGTATTGTGCATCTGATTCTCGTAAAATATACAGGGTATTCCATTTAAATTAAACAAGTTATTGCCATTTAAAGCTAGTAATTATTTAATATAAATTTTTAGACATTCTGTATAAGATAGTATTTTGTTTGTTATTGCAACACAATATCTGATTAATAAATAAACTTCAGTAAATATTTAGTATTAAAAAATTTGATACCCTTGGAGAAATGAAGCCTTAAAATTTTTACTGCAATTTCACAAACGGTAAGGTTTAAGTATGATAAACCTTAACCAAATTTACCTTTATTTCAATCGTAGAATCCAAAAATAGAATAATATACAGGGTGTTCCGTTTAAAAAATACAACTATAATATTTTTTACTTATTTGGGACACTCTGTATCTTGTAAATATATTTTTAAATTGTAGCTCTGATGGTCCTTCAACGAACCCAAAACTTACAACTTGTAAAAATCTGATCGTTTAACTACAATACTCTGTGTCGTATGTGGTGAACAACCCTTTAGGATAAGAAGTTACAAACTTAATAACATGGTTACTTAATATTTCTATGTTAAAATTAGAAAACTTATACAACATTATATGAATTATAGTCCGTCCAACAGGAAGATACCCGACAGTGACATTTATGTCTGTCATTTTAATTAACAGGCAAATTAAATTTACTCTCATTTTTACATGTCATCTGTCGAAATCTTCCCAGACTTATTAGTATTAGCTTAAATTATATTAACACAGTTAATCCACAACTTAAATTACACAAACAAAGTTATTTAAAGGAAAATTAACATTAAATGCAGTGTGCGAAAAAGCAACGCCTACATAGTGACAGTACAAATCGTCCTATTGCTGCCAAAAGTCACTAACTAACATTTTTCCGAACAACCAAATTCAATCACAAATCATGTTTTGAACCAGAGAATCGATTGCAAATGTCATTAACTACGATTTCTGGCCCTATTTATGTTTTATTTTAATACTGAATAGTTACTACCTATAACATCTTTATGCAATGCAATTCATCTTTAGACGCATTTTTCTCGGGAAGTAATAAAAAGTAAGTTAGTGACTTTTGGCAGCAATGGGACGAAATAATATACGGAGCGATCAAAAATGATTGAAATAGATGGCAGTACTGTATTAGAGGATTTTAGGATTAGTGATTGGTATTGATGCTATTTTTTTAACAAATTAATGTCAATTCATTGGCGTCACTTTTTGACTTTTCTTTATCTTGAAAATTTACAAGTTTTGGCTTGTAATGATGGAACAATATGACAAGCCAATATAAAGCAACATTTTGCCTTTTAAATTTATAAGAAACGTAGAACTTATTACTAATAATTTCAAATATGGTAATCGCAAAACAATATCCGATGCACGTGATCAACTTTGAGTGACAAGCGATGGCGACAGCGCTGCCAGATTGTGATGGATTTATGAGATGAATCTTAATTTAAAACAGATAAACAATATAATTAATATATATTTTTTGAAGAGTTTTACGTTTTATTTTTAATTTAATAACTAATATTTTAGTACTTAATTGATTTATTTGTTTTATAGCTTATTTTACTTATTACATATTGGCAAAAACTAGTCCATTATGAAGATTATTCTAAGCGTTATTATGGGTTATTTATTTATTGATGTAAATCTTACAACGCCATAAGTGATAATAACAATTAAGAGGGTGCTATTAAGGCACAAACTAATAATCACAGAATTTAATAAAAACTAAATTTGAAAGTGGTATAATGCGCTTATCAATCGAATATACTTCTCTGACTGCAGTCAAGGGTAATAAAGGACCTTTATTGTCACGTTCTTGTTCAAAATAGTTTATCAGGAAAGCTACCAGCTCTTTGCTTCGACTGTTTAAATGCTTCGGCATATTTTCCCCACACAATTTCAAGAAATGCAATATAAAAACTCGAAAATTTAGTTCTTAAAAGAACTGTTTGTGCTTAAAAGTACAATTAAAAAAAAACTACGGAAATAGGCAAAAAAACGATAATTGCTCACAAAGATTTAACAACAACACGATATTATACAAAATAATCACTGAAATTTGGGTAATTGTCAAATAATAAAGGACAACATTGCTGAACACGGCGCAATGTGACCAACATAGCGATAATAAAACTTGGTTTAAACTAATTTTTGCAGCTTTAATCTAAATAAAATATCTGTTACAATCATTTGCTTTATAAAGTAAAACGAAGAGCTGCTCGGTATCTTAAATTATACAACAAATTTAAACATTTTTGCCAACATTTCATTTAGCCAGGTTTATAGACTTTAATGTCAATGTCGATATGATTGATGACGTGCATCGGAAAATGTTTTGCGATTACAATA